>NW_026644766.1:0-116533 GCF_030020395.1 Manis pentadactyla
AAACATTCATAAGGAGACACAAAAGACCCGAATAGCCAAAGCGATACTGAGAAAGAAGAATAAAGCAGGGGGGATCTCACTCCCCAACTTCAAGCTCTAACTGCAAAGCCATAGTAATCAAGGCAATTTGATCCTGACACAAGAACAGAGCCACAGACCAGTGGAACAGATTAGAGACTCCAGACATTAACCCCAACATATATGGTCAAATGACAGGTGATCAAGGAGCCATGGACATACCATGGCGAAATGACAGTCTCTTCAACAGATGGCGCTGGCAAAACCGGACAGCTACATGTAGGAGAACGAAACTGGATAACGGTCTAACCCCATACACAAAAGTCAATTCAAAGTGGATCAAAGACCTGAATGTAAGTCAGGAAACCATAAAACTCTTGGGAAAAAAACGTAGGCAAAATCCTCTTAGACATAAACATGAGTGTCCTCTTCTTGAACATATCTCCCCGTGCAAGGAAAACAACAGCAATGATGAACAAGTGGGACTATATTAAGCTGAAAAGCTTCTGTGCAGCAAAAGACACCATCAATAGAACCAAAAGGTACCCTACAGTATGGGAGAATACATTTGTAAATGACAGATCCGATAAAGGCTGGACGTCCAAAATGTATAAAGAGTTCACCCTCGTCAACAAACAAAAAAACAAATAACCCATTTTTTAAAATGGGCAGAGGAACTCAACAGACAGTTCTCCAGAAGAGACATACAGACGGCCAACAGACACATGAAGAGATGCCCCACGTCGCTTGTCGTCAGAGAAATGCAAATTAAAACCACAGTGAGTTATCACCTCACACAAGTAAGGATCGCCATCGTCGGAAAGACAAACAACAACAAATATTGGCGAGGTTGGGAAGAAAGGGGAGCCCTCCTACGCTGCTGGCGGGAATGAAATTAGTCCAACCACCGTGGAGAGCAGTATGGAGGGTCCTCAAAAGGCTCAAAATAGACTTACCGTTTGACCCAGGAATTCCACTCCTAGGAACTTAGCCTAAGAACGCAGCACTCAAGTTTGGAAAAGACAGACGCACCCCTATGTTTATCGCAGCACCATTTACAATAGCCAAGAATTGGAAGCAACCCAAGTGTCCATCAGTAGATGACCGGATAAAGAAGATGTGGTACATATACACAATGGAATATTACTCAGCCACAAGGAGAAAACAGATCCGACCATTTGCAACAACATGGATGGAGCTAGAGGATATTATGCTCAGCGAAATAAGCCAAGCGGAGAGAGAGAAATACCAAATGATTTCACCCATCTGTGGAGTATAAGAACAAGGCAAAAAACTGAAGGAACCAAACAGCAGCAGAATCACAGAACCCAAGAATGGACTAACAGGTACCAAAAGGGAAAGGGACTGGGGAGGATGGGTGGGTAGGGAGGGATTTGTGGGGGGGCGGGGGGGAGAAGAAAGGGGGTATTATGATTAGCATGCATAATGTGGGAGGTGGGAGAAAGGGGAGGGCTGCACAGCACAGAGACGGGCAGGCAGCGATTCGACAACCATTGTGCTGTGCTCATGGACAGTGACTGTAACGGGGTTGGTGGGGGACGACCTGGTCTAGGGGAGAGCCTAGTAAACATAATATTCTTAATGTAATAGTAGATTAATGATAACAAGAAAGAAAGAAAGAAGAAAGAAAGAAAGAAAGAAAGAAAGAAAGAAAGAAAGAAAGAAAGAAAGAAAGAAAGAAAGAAAGAAGGAAAGAAAGAAAGAAAGAAAGAAAAGGGGGAATTACTCCCTGATAGGATCAAAGTAACTGTAAATCAACGATTAATGCACGCCTTAAGTGTCCTTAATTTTGATCACTTAAAGGGTGTCAGATGATCAGCTATGGAAACACATTTCTCTGATAGTATTCCTTACTCTTCAAAGAAAGAAAAAAGCAGTTCCTGTGTGGTGATCTTCACAATGGTTTAAAGGTCATGTCAGAGTGTGGGCAAAGGGTTTGTTTGTGTTTATACAGAGGATCAAAGCCTAACTTGGCTACCCGGAAAACGAATTAAGATACGATACGAAGAAGAACTTCCAACATCAACGTTCTCTGGAAGAGTCACTCCAGAAGATGATTGATCGTCAAGAAACTTCAACAAAGATCCTGGCGCTGTTGCAGTTGTAGCTGCATTCATCCCACCGGTTCTGGGCCTTGCCATTGGAACGAAGAAGGAGATATCCAAGCTGGCCTGTGCATAAAGTAAAACAACAAATTTGACTGGATCCATATATACTGTTGCAACTCGAACACGAATTAGGGGAAGTGCAGGTTGCGGCACTCCAAAATCTTGCGACTCTACTGTTAAAAGAACATATGGAATGTGAGCAGTTCCCAGGAATGTGTTGTTTCAATTTGTCTGATTTTTTTCTCAAACTATTCAAATTCAGTTAGACAATGTCCCTCGTGTCACTGGTAAGTTTTCACAAATGCCTAGGGTGCCTAGCTGTGTTTTTTTTTTTTTTTTTTTTTTGGCTTCACTGGAGATGGCTGGTAATGGTAGGTCTGCTCTGGTTACGTAGCTGTATTCCTATTGTGTTAACGTGTGTATGCAACTTAATTAGTAGTTTAAAACCTATATACGTGCTTATGTTACTCTACAAGAAGATATGTCAAAGAAATCATCGATCTTCCCACGTTTTCCTCCCTCTGCTACTTCTAGAGCCTCGCCTCTTCCTTCCTAATTACAACCCTTCAGTAGAATTCGTGCCTCATAACGAAATTACCGAGTATCATAATTCTTCCGAGTGGTGAAGATACCTCAAGACAAATGCTGGGCATGAAGGCCACAGGGCATGGATCTGCAAAGAAGTAAAACGCTAACCTTTTCACACAATATTGCTCCTCTCTCACTTAACCAACTTTCCATTTCCCTGCATGGCCCTGGAAGATGACTGGTTAGCCAGAGACGGGTAAGACTCCTCAAGGGAGGGACAACCTAAGACAGGCACAGTCGCAGGGGGGCCATCAGGTGAGAAATTGGGGATCAACAGAGGTGAGGCTTAGAACCCCACGCCACCCCTGTTTAGAGAGAAATCTTCTGCATCCGTGGATGTTTTGTTGCCCCTGTCTAGCTTGGATTAATACTTAGTCTATAGGCACACACCTGATCATCTACATTTGCCCTCTTACAGCACTAAACGATGTTTTCTACCTTTCTCTTGCATCTACCTACCACGTCAGCATTTTATTAAAAATTAATAATAATAACAATAATAATAAGGGAGAAATGTGGAAATCACATACAAATCAAGTATAAAAATCAAACGAATATTCATATTTGACCTGACTGTTTATAGTTCGTAATGCGTGATCAAAACCGAAAGTTTCTGTGATGACTGCCCTTGCACTCTTCACCATGTAAGAATTCAACATCCATTCACGGTACAAACTCTCAACAAAAAAGGGCACGGAGGGCAAGTACCTCAACATAATGAAGGCCATATATGATAAACCCACAGCCAGCACTGTCCTGAAACGGCGAGAAGCTGAAAGATTTTTCCACTGAGACCGGGAAGAGGACAGGGATGCCCACCCACTCTCCCCACCGTTATCTAACATAGTACTGGAGGCCTTAGCCACGGCAGTCAGAGAAAACAAACAAATACAGGGAATCCAGATTGGTAAAGAAGAAGTTAAACTGTCACAATTTGCAGATGACATGATATTGTACATAAGAACCCTAAAGACAACACTCGAAGACGACTAGGAACTAGTATCGGAATCCAGCAAAGTTGCAGGATACAGAATTAACACACAGAAATATGTAGCTTTCCTATACACTACCAGTGAACTAATAGAAAGAGAAATCAGGAAAACAATTCCATTCACAGTAGCATCAGAAAGAATGAAATACCTAGGAATAAACCTTACCAAGGAAGTGAAAGACCTATACCCTGAAAACTACCAGTCACACTTATGAGAAATTAAAGGGGACACTAACAAACGGAAACTCGTCCCATGCTCGTGGCTAGGAAGAATTAATATCGTCAAAATGGCCATCCTGCCCAAGGCAATATACAGATTTGATTCAATCCCTATCACATTACCAGCAACATTCTTCAACGAACTGGATCAAATAGTTCAAACATTCATAAGGAGACACAAAAGACCCGAATAGCCAAAGCGATACTGAGAAAGAAGAATAAAGCAGGGGGGATCTCACTCCCCAACTTCAAGCTCTAACTGCAAAGCCATAGTAATCAAGGCCATTTGATCCTGACACAAGAACAGAGCCACAGACCAGTGGAACAGATTAGAGACTCCAGACATTAACCCCAACATATATGGTCAAATGACAGGTGATCAAGGAGCCATGGACATACCATGGCGAAATGACAGTCTCTTCAACAGATGGCGCTGGCAAAACCGGACAGCTACATGTAGGAGAACGAAACTGGATAACGGTCTAACCCCATACACAAAAGTCAATTCAAAGTGGATCAAAGACCTGAATGTAAGTCAGGAAACCATAAAACTCTTGGGAAAAAAACGTAGGCAAAATCCTCTTAGACATAAACATGAGTGTCCTCTTCTTGAACATATCTCCCCGTGCAAGGAAAACAACAGCAATGATGAACAAGTGGGACTATATTAAGCTGAAAAGCTTCTGTGCAGCAAAAGACACCATCAATAGAACCAAAAGGTACCCTACAGTATGGGAGAATACATTTGTAAATGACAGATCCGATAAAGGCTGGACGTCCAAAATGTATAAAGAGTTCACCCTCGTCAACAAACAAAAAAACAAATAACCCATTTTTTAAAATGGGCAGAGGAACTCAACAGACAGTTCTCCAGAAGAGACATACAGACGGCCAACAGACACATGAAGAGATGCCCCACGTCGCTTGTCGTCAGAGAAATGCAAATTAAAACCACAGTGAGTTATCACCTCACACAAGTAAGGATCGCCATCGTCGGAAAGACAAACAACAACAAATATTGGCGAGGTTGGGAAGAAAGGGGAGCCCTCCTACGCTGCTGGCGGGAATGAAATTAGTCTAACCACCGTGGAGAGCAGTATGGAGGGTCCTCAAAAGGCTCAAAATAGACTTACCGTTTGACCCAGGAATTCCACTCCTAGGAACTTAGCCTAAGAACGCAGCACTCAAGTTTGGAAAAGACAGACGCACCCCTATGTTTATCGCAGCACCATTTACAATAGCCAAGAATTGGAAGCAACCCAAGTGTCCATCAGTAGATGACCGGATAAAGAAGATGTGGTACATATACACAATGGAATATTACTCAGCCACAAGGAGAAAACAGATCCGACCATTTGCAACAACATGGATGGAGCTAGAGGATATTATGCTCAGCGAAATAAGCCAAGCGGAGAGAGAGAAATACCAAATGATTTCACCCATCTGTGGAGTATAAGAACAAGGCAAAAAACTGAAGGAACCAAACAGCAGCAGAATCACAGAACCCAAGAATGGACTAACAGGTACCAAAAGGGAAAGGGACTGGGGAGGATGGGTGGGTAGGGAGGGATTTGTGGGGGGGCGGGGGGGAGAAGAAAGGGGGTATTATGATTAGCATGCATAATGTGGGAGGTGGGAGAAAGGGGAGGGCTGCACAGCACAGAGACGGGCAGGCAGCGATTCGACAACCATTGTGCTGTGCTCATGGACAGTGACTGTAACGGGGTTGGTGGGGGACGACCTGGTCTAGGGGAGAGCCTAGTAAACATAATATTCTTAATGTAATTGTAGATTAATGATAACAAGAAAGAAAGAAAGAAGAAAGAAAGAAAGAAAGAAAGAAAGAAAGAAAGAAAGAAAGAAAGAAAGAAAGAAAGAAAGAAAAGGGGGAATTACTCCCTGATAGGATCAAAGTAACTGTAAATCAACGATTAATGCACGCCTTAAGTGTCCTTAATTTTGATCACTTAAAGGGTGTCAGATGATCAGCTATGGAAACACATTTCTCTGATAGTATTCCTTACTCTTCAAAGAAAGAAAAAAGCAGTTCCTGTGTGGTGATCTTCACAATGGTTTAAAGGTCATGTCAGAGTGTGGGCAAAGGGTTTGTTTGTGTTTATACAGAGGATCAAAGCCTAACTTGGCTACCCGGAAAACGAATTAAGATACGATACGAAGAAGAACTTCCAACATCAACGTTCTCTGGAAGAGTCACTCCAGAAGATGATTGATCGTCAAGAAACTTCAACAAAGATCCTGGCGCTGTTGCAGTTGTAGCTGCATTCATCCCACCGGTTCTGGGCCTTGCCATTGGAACGAAGAAGGAGATATCCAAGCTGGCCTGTGCATAAAGTAAAACAACAAATTTGACTGGATCCATATATACTGTTGCAACTCGAACACGAATTAGGGGAAGTGCAGGTTGCGGCACTCCAAAATCTTGCGACTCTACTGTTAAAAGAACATATGGAATGTGAGCAGTTCCCAGGAATGTGTTGTTTCAATTTGTCTGATTTTTTTCTCAAACTATTCAAATTCAGTTAGACAATGTCCCTCGTGTCACTGGTAAGTTTTCACAAATGCCTAGGGTGCCTAGCTGTGTTTTTTTTTTTTTTTTTTTTTTTGGCTTCACTGGAGATGGCTGGTAATGGTAGGTCTGCTCTGGTTACGTAGCTGTATTCCTATTGTGTTAACGTGTGTATGCAACTTAATTAGTAGTTTAAAACCTATATACGTGCTTATGTTACTCTACAAGAAGATATGTCAAAGAAATCATCGATCTTCCCACGTTTTCCTCCCTCTGCTACTTCTAGAGCCTCGCCTCTTCCTTCCTAATTACAACCCTTCAGTAGAATTCGTGCCTCATAACGAAATTACCGAGTATCATAATTCTTCCGAGTGGTGAAGATACCTCAAGACAAATGCTGGGCATGAAGGCCACAGGGCATGGATCTGCAAAGAAGTAAAACGCTAACCTTTTCACACAATATTGCTCCTCTCTCACTTAACCAACTTTCCATTTCCCTGCATGGCCCTGGAAGATGACTGGTTAGCCAGAGACGGGTAAGACTCCTCAAGGGAGGGACAACCTAAGACAGGCACAGTCGCAGGGGGGCCATCAGGTGAGAAATTGGGGATCAACAGAGGTGAGGCTTAGAACCCCACGCCACCCCTGTTTAGAGAGAAATCTTCTGCATCCGTGGATGTTTTGTTGCCCCTGTCTAGCTTGGATTAATACTTAGTCTATAGGCACACACCTGATCATCTACATTTGCCCTCTTACAGCACTAAACGATGTTTTCTACCTTTCTCTTGCATCTACCTACCACGTCAGCATTTTATTAAAAATTAATAATAATAACAATAATAATAAGGGAGAAATGTGGAAATCACATACAAATCAAGTATAAAAATCAAACGAATATTCATATTTGACCTGACTGTTTATAGTTCGTAATGCGTGATCAAAACCGAAAGTTTCTGTGATGACTGCCCTTGCACTCTTCACCATGTAAGAATTCAACATCCATTCACGGTACAAACTCTCAACAAAAAAGGGCACGGAGGGCAAGTACCTCAACATAATGAAGGCCATATATGATAAACCCACAGCCAGCACTGTCCTGAAACGGCGAGAAGCTGAAAGATTTTTCCACTGAGACCGGGAAGAGGACAGGGATGCCCACCCACTCTCCCCACCGTTATCTAACATAGTACTGGAGGCCTTAGCCACGGCAGTCAGAGAAAACAAACAAATACAGGGAATCCAGATTGGTAAAGAAGAAGTTAAACTGTCACAATTTGCAGATGACATGATATTGTACATAAGAACCCTAAAGACAACACTCGAAGACGACTAGGAACTAGTATCGGAATCCAGCAAAGTTGCAGGATACAGAATTAACACACAGAAATATGTAGCTTTCCTATACACTACCAGTGAACTAATAGAAAGAGAAATCAGGAAAACAATTCCATTCACAGTAGCATCAGAAAGAATGAAATACCTAGGAATAAACCTTACCAAGGAAGTGAAAGACCTATACCCTGAAAACTACCAGTCACACTTATGAGAAATTAAAGGGGACACTAACAAACGGAAACTCGTCCCATGCTCGTGGCTAGGAAGAATTAATATCGTCAAAATGGCCATCCTGCCCAAGGCAATATACAGATTTGATTCAATCCCTATCACATTACCAGCAACATTCTTCAACGAACTGGATCAAATAGTTCAAACATTCATAAGGAGACACAAAAGACCCGAATAGCCAAAGCGATACTGAGAAAGAAGAATAAAGCAGGGGGGATCTCACTCCCCAACTTCAAGCTCTAACTGCAAAGCCATAGTAATCAAGGCCATTTGATCCTGACACAAGAACAGAGCCACAGACCAGTGGAACAGATTAGAGACTCCAGACATTAACCCCAACATATATGGTCAAATGACAGGTGATCAAGGAGCCATGGACATACCATGGCGAAATGACAGTCTCTTCAACAGATGGCGCTGGCAAAACCGGACAGCTACATGTAGGAGAACGAAACTGGATAACGGTCTAACCCCATACACAAAAGTCAATTCAAAGTGGATCAAAGACCTGAATGTAAGTCAGGAAACCATAAAACTCTTGGGAAAAAAACGTAGGCAAAATCCTCTTAGACATAAACATGAGTGTCCTCTTCTTGAACATATCTCCCCGTGCAAGGAAAACAACAGCAATGATGAACAAGTGGGACTATATTAAGCTGAAAAGCTTCTGTGCAGCAAAAGACACCATCAATAGAACCAAAAGGTACCCTACAGTATGGGAGAATACATTTGTAAATGACAGATCCGATAAAGGCTGGACGTCCAAAATGTATAAAGAGTTCACCCTCGTCAACAAACAAAAAAACAAATAACCCATTTTTTAAAATGGGCAGAGGAACTCAACAGACAGTTCTCCAGAAGAGACATACAGACGGCCAACAGACACATGAAGAGATGCCCCACGTCGCTTGTCGTCAGAGAAATGCAAATTAAAACCACAGTGAGTTATCACCTCACACAAGTAAGGATCGCCATCGTCGGAAAGACAAACAACAACAAATATTGGCGAGGTTGGGAAGAAAGGGGAGCCCTCCTACGCTGCTGGCGGGAATGAAATTAGTCCAACCACCGTGGAGAGCAGTATGGAGGGTCCTCAAAAGGCTCAAAATAGACTTACCGTTTGACCCAGGAATTCCACTCCTAGGAACTTAGCCTAAGAACGCAGCACTCAAGATTGGAAAAGACAGACGCACCCCTATGTTTATCGCAGCACCATTTACAATAGCCAAGAATTGGAAGCAACCCAAGTGTCCATCAGTAGATGACCGGATAAAGAAGATGTGGTACATATACACAATGGAATATTACTCAGCCACAAGGAGAAAACAGATCCGACCATTTGCAACAACATGGATGGAGCTAGAGGATATTATGCTCAGCGAAATAAGCCAAGCGGAGAGAGAGAAATACCAAATGATTTCACCCATCTGTGGAGTATAAGAACAAGGCAAAAAACTGAAGGAACCAAACAGCAGCAGAATCACAGAACCCAAGAATGGACTAACAGGTACCAAAAGGGAAAGGGACTGGGGAGGATGGGTGGGTAAGGAGGGATTTGTGGGGGGGCGGGGGGGAGAAGAAAGGGGGTATTATGATTAGCATGCATAATGTGGGAGGTGGGAGAAAGGGGAGGGCTGCACAGCACAGAGACGGGCAGGCAGCGATTCGACAACCATTGTGCTGTGCTCATGGACAGTGACTGTAACGGGGTTGGTGGGGGACGACCTGGTCTAGGGGAGAGCCTAGTAAACATAATATTCTTAATGTAATTGTAGATTAATGATAACAAGAAAGAAAGAAAGAAGAAAGAAAGAAAGAAAGAAAGAAAGAAAGAAAGAAAGAAAGAAAGAAAGAAAGAAAGAAAGAAAGAAAGAAAGAAAGAAAGAAAAGGGGGAATTACTCCCTGATAGGATCAAAGTAACTGTAAATCAACGATTAATGCACGCCTTAAGTGTCCTTAATTTTGATCACTTAAAGGGTGTCAGATGATCAGCTATGGAAACACATTTCTCTGATAGTATTCCTTACTCTTCAAAGAAAGAAAAAAGCAGTTCCTGTGTGGTGATCTTCACAATGGTTTAAAGGTCATGTCAGAGTGTGGGCAAAGGGTTTGTTTGTGTTTATACAGAGGATCAAAGCCTAACTTGGCTACCCGGAAAACGAATTAAGATACGATACGAAGAAGAACTTCCAACATCAACGTTCTCTGGAAGAGTCACTCCAGAAGATGATTGATCGTCAAGAAACTTCAACAAAGATCCTGGCGCTGTTGCAGTTGTAGCTGCATTCATCCCACCGGTTCTGGGCCTTGCCATTGGAACGAAGAAGGAGATATCCAAGCTGGCCTGTGCATAAAGTAAAACAACAAATTTGACTGGATCCATATATACTGTTGCAACTCGAACACGAATTAGGGGAAGTGCAGGTTGCGGCACTCCAAAATCTTGCGACTCTACTGTTAAAAGAACATATGGAATGTGAGCAGTTCCCAGGAATGTGTTGTTTCAATTTGTCTGATTTTTTTCTCAAACTATTCAAATTCAGTTAGACAATGTCCCTCGTGTCACTGGTAAGTTTTCACAAATGCCTAGGGTGCCTAGCTGTGTTTTTTTTTTTTTTTTTTTTTTTTGGCTTCACTGGAGATGGCTGGTAATGGTAGGTCTGCTCTGGTTACGTAGCTGTATTCCTATTGTGTTAACGTGTGTATGCAACTTAATTAGTAGTTTAAAACCTATATACGTGCTTATGTTACTCTACAAGAAGATATGTCAAAGAAATCATCGATCTTCCCACGTTTTCCTCCCTCTGCTACTTCTAGAGCCTCGCCTCTTCCTTCCTAATTACAACCCTTCAGTAGAATTCGTGCCTCATAACGAAATTACCGAGTATCATAATTCTTCCGAGTGGTGAAGATACCTCAAGACAAATGCTGGGCATGAAGGCCACAGGGCATGGATCTGCAAAGAAGTAAAACGCTAACCTTTTCACACAATATTGCTCCTCTCTCACTTAACCAACTTTCCATTTCCCTGCATGGCCCTGGAAGATGACTGGTTAGCCAGAGACGGGTAAGACTCCTCAAGGGAGGGACAACCTAAGACAGGCACAGTCGCAGGGGGGCCATCAGGTGAGAAATTGGGGATCAACAGAGGTGAGGCTTAGAACCCCACGCCACCCCTATTTAGAGAGAAATCTTCTGCATCCGTGGATGTTTTGTTGCCCCTGTCTAGCTTGGATTAATACTTAGTCTATAGGCACACACCTGATCATCTACATTTGCCCTCTTACAGCACTAAACGATGTTTTCTACCTTTCTCTTGCATCTACCTACCACGTCAGCATTTTATTAAAAATTAATAATAATAACAATAATAATAAGGGAGAAATGTGGAAATCACATACAAATCAAGTATAAAAATCAAACGAATATTCATATTTGACCTGACTGTTTATAGTTCGTAATGCGTGATCAAAACCGAAAGTTTCTGTGATGACTGCCCTTGCACTCTTCACCATGTAAGAATTCAACATCCATTCACGGTACAAACTCTCAACAAAAAAGGGCACGGAGGGCAAGTACCTCAACATAATGAAGGCCATATATGATAAACCCACAGCCAGCACTGTCCTGAAACGGCGAGAAGCTGAAAGATTTTTCCACTGAGACCGGGAAGAGGACAGGGATGCCCACCCACTCTCCCCACCGTTATCTAACATAGTACTGGAGGCCTTAGCCACGGCAGTCAGAGAAAACAAACAAATACAGGGAATCCAGATTGGTAAAGAAGAAGTTAAACTGTCACAATTTGCAGATGACATGATATTGTACATAAGAACCCTAAAGACAACACTCGAAGACGACTAGGAACTAGTATCGGAATCCAGCAAAGTTGCAGGATACAGAATTAACACACAGAAATATGTAGCTTTCCTATACACTACCAGTGAACTAATAGAAAGAGAAATCAGGAAAACAATTCCATTCACAGTAGCATCAGAAAGAATGAAATACCTAGGAATAAACCTTACCAAGGAAGTGAAAGACCTATACCCTGAAAACTACCAGTCACACTTATGAGAAATTAAAGGGGACACTAACAAACGGAAACTCGTCCCATGCTCGTGGCTAGGAAGAATTAATATCGTCAAAATGGCCATCCTGCCCAAGGCAATATACAGATTTGATTCAATCCCTATCACATTACCAGCAACATTCTTCAACGAACTGGATCAAATAGTTCAAACATTCATAAGGAGACACAAAAGACCCGAATAGCCAAAGCGATACTGAGAAAGAAGAATAAAGCAGGGGGGATCTCACTCCCCAACTTCAAGCTCTAACTGCAAAGCCATAGTAATCAAGGCCATTTGATCCTGACACAAGAACAGAGCCACAGACCAGTGGAACAGATTAGAGACTCCAGACATTAACCCCAACATATATGGTCAAATGACAGGTGATCAAGGAGCCATGGACATACCATGGCGAAATGACAGTCTCTTCAACAGATGGCGCTGGCAAAACCGGACAGCTACATGTAGGAGAACGAAACTGGATAACGGTCTAACCCCATACACAAAA
This sequence comes from Manis pentadactyla, assembly GCF_030020395.1. Lineage (NCBI taxonomy): Eukaryota > Metazoa > Chordata > Mammalia > Pholidota > Manidae > Manis > Manis pentadactyla. Next base: position 12,621 of record NW_026644766.1, read on the forward strand.
GTCAATTCAAAGTGGATCAAAGACCTGAATGTAAGTCAGGAAACCATAAAACTCTTGGGAAAAAAACGTAGGCAAAATCCTCTTAGACATAAACATGAGTGTCCTCTTCTTGAACATATCTCCCCGTGCAAGGAAAACAACAGCAATGATGAACAAGTGGGACTATATTAAGCTGAAAAGCTTCTGTGCAGCAAAAGACACCATCAATAGAACCAAAAGGTACCCTACAGTATGGGAGAATACATTTGTAAATGACAGATCCGATAAAGGCTGGACGTCCAAAATGTATAAAGAGTTCACCCTCGTCAACAAACAAAAAAACAAATAACCCATTTTTTAAAATGGGCAGAGGAACTCAACAGACAGTTCTCCAGAAGAGACATACAGACGGCCAACAGACACATGAAGAGATGCCCCACGTCGCTTGTCGTCAGAGAAATGCAAATTAAAACCACAGTGAGTTATCACCTCACACAAGTAAGGATCGCCATCGTCGGAAAGACAAACAACAACAAATATTGGCGAGGTTGGGAAGAAAGGGGAGCCCTCCTACGCTGCTGGCGGGAATGAAATTAGTCCAACCACCGTGGAGAGCAGTATGGAGGGTCCTCAAAAGGCTCAAAATAGACTTACCGTTTGACCCAGGAATTCCACTCCTAGGAACTTAGCCTAAGAACGCAGCACTCAAGATTGGAAAAGACAGACGCACCCCTATGTTTATCGCAGCACCATTTACAATAGCCAAGAATTGGAAGCAACCCAAGTGTCCATCAGTAGATGACCGGATAAAGAAGATGTGGTACATATACACAATGGAATATTACTCAGCCACAAGGAGAAAACAGATCCGACCATTTGCAACAACATGGATGGAGCTAGAGGATATTATGCTCAGCGAAATAAGCCAAGCGGAGAGAGAGAAATACCAAATGATTTCACCCATCTGTGGAGTATAAGAACAAGGCAAAAAACTGAAGGAACCAAACAGCAGCAGAATCACAGAACCCAAGAATGGACTAACAGGTACCAAAAGGGAAAGGGACTGGGGAGGATGGGTGGGTAAGGAGGGATTTGTGGGGGGGCGGGGGGGAGAAGAAAGGGGGTATTATGATTAGCATGCATAATGTGGGAGGTGGGAGAAAGGGGAGGGCTGCACAGCACAGAGACGGGCAGGCAGCGATTCGACAACCATTGTGCTGTGCTCATGGACAGTGACTGTAACGGGGTTGGTGGGGGACGACCTGGTCTAGGGGAGAGCCTAGTAAACATAATATTCTTAATGTAATTGTAGATTAATGATAACAAGAAAGAAAGAAAGAAGAAAGAAAGAAAGAAAGAAAGAAAGAAAGAAAGAAAGAAAGAAAGAAAGAAAGAAAGAAAGAAAGAAAGAAAGAAAGAAAGAAAAGGGGGAATTACTCCCTGATAGGATCAAAGTAACTGTAAATCAACGATTAATGCACGCCTTAAGTGTCCTTAATTTTGATCACTTAAAGGGTGTCAGATGATCAGCTATGGAAACACATTTCTCTGATAGTATTCCTTACTCTTCAAAGAAAGAAAAAAGCAGTTCCTGTGTGGTGATCTTCACAATGGTTTAAAGGTCATGTCAGAGTGTGGGCAAAGGGTTTGTTTGTGTTTATACAGAGGATCAAAGCCTAACTTGGCTACCCGGAAAACGAATTAAGATACGATACGAAGAAGAACTTCCAACATCAACGTTCTCTGGAAGAGTCACTCCAGAAGATGATTGATCGTCAAGAAACTTCAACAAAGATCCTGGCGCTGTTGCAGTTGTAGCTGCATTCATCCCACCGGTTCTGGGCCTTGCCATTGGAACGAAGAAGGAGATATCCAAGCTGGCCTGTGCATAAAGTAAAACAACAAATTTGACTGGATCCATATATACTGTTGCAACTCGAACACGAATTAGGGGAAGTGCAGGTTGCGGCACTCCAAAATCTTGCGACTCTACTGTTAAAAGAACATATGGAATGTGAGCAGTTCCCAGGAATGTGTTGTTTCAATTTGTCTGATTTTTTTCTCAAACTATTCAAATTCAGTTAGACAATGTCCCTCGTGTCACTGGTAAGTTTTCACAAATACCTAGGGTGCCTAGCTGTGTTTTTTTTTTTTGTTTTTTTTTTTGGCTTCACTGGAGATGGCTGGTAATGGTAGGTCTGCTCTGGTTACGTAGCTGTATTCCTATTGTGTTAACGTGTGTATGCAACTTAATTAGTAGTTTAAAACCTATATACGTGCTTATGTTACTCTACAAGAAGATATGTCAAAGAAATCATCGATCTTCCCACGTTTTCCTCCCTCTGCTACTTCTAGAGCCTCGCCTCTTCCTTCCTAATTACAACCCTTCAGTAGAATTCGTGCCTCATAACGAAATTACCGAGTATCATAATTCTTCCGAGTGGTGAAGATACCTCAAGACAAATGCTGGGCATGAAGGCCACAGGGCATGGATCTGCAAAGAAGTAAAACGCTAACCTTTTCACACAATATTGCTCCTCTCTCACTTAACCAACTTTCCATTTCCCTGCATGGCCCTGGAAGATGACTGGTTAGCCAGAGACGGGTAAGACTCCTCAAGGGAGGGACAACCTAAGACAGGCACAGTCGCAGGGGGGCCATCAGGTGAGAAATTGGGGATCAACAGAGGTGAGGCTTAGAACCCCACGCCACCCCTGTTTAGAGAGAAATCTTCTGCATCCGTGGATGTTTTGTTGCCCCTGTCTAGCTTGGATTAATACTTAGTCTATAGGCACACACCTGATCATCTACATTTGCCCTCTTACAGCACTAAACGATGTTTTCTACCTTTCTCTTGCATCTACCTACCACGTCAGCATTTTATTAAAAATTAATAATAATAACAATAATAATAAGGGAGAAATGTGGAAATCACATACAAATCAAGTATAAAAATCAAACGAATATTCATATTTGACCTGACTGCTTATAGTTCGTAATGCGTGATCAAAACCGAAAGTTTCTGTGATGACTGCCCTTGCACTCTTCACCATGTAAGAATTCAACATCCATTCACGGTACAAACTCTCAACAAAAAAGGGCACGGAGGGCAAGTACCTCAACATAATGAAGGCCATATATGATAAACCCACAGCCAGCACTGTCCTGAAACGGCGAGAAGCTGAAAGATTTTTCCACTGAGACCGGGAAGAGGACAGGGATGCCCACCCACTCTCCCCACCGTTATCTAACATAGTACTGGAGGCCTTAGCCACGGCAGTCAGAGAAAACAAACAAATACAGGGAATCCAGATTGGTAAAGAAGAAGTTAAACTGTCACAATTTGCAGATGACATGATATTGTACATAAGAACCCTAAAGACAACACTCGAAGACGACTAGGAACTAGTATCGGAATCCAGCAAAGTTGCAGGATACAGAATTAACACACAGAAATATGTAGCTTTCCTATACACTACCAGTGAACTAATAGAAAGAGAAATCAGGAAAACAATTCCATTCACAGTAGCATCAGAAAGAATGAAATACCTAGGAATAAACCTTACCAAGGAAGTGAAAGACCTATACCCTGAAAACTACCAGTCACACTTATGAGAAATTAAAGGGGACACTAACAAACGGAAACTCGTCCCATGCTCGTGGCTAGGAAGAATTAATATCGTCAAAATGGCCATCCTGCCCAAGGCAATATACAGATTTGATTCAATCCCTATCACATTACCAGCAACATTCTTCAACGAACTGGATCAAATAGTTCAAACATTCATAAGGAGACACAAAAGACCCGAATAGCCAAAGCGATACTGAGAAAGAAGAATAAAGCAGGGGGGATCTCACTCCCCAACTTCAAGCTCTAACTGCAAAGCCATAGTAATCAAGGCCATTTGATCCTGACACAAGAACAGAGCCACAGACCAGTGGAACAGATTAGAGACTCCAGACATTAACCCCAACATATATGGTCAAATGACAGGTGATCAAGGAGCCATGGACATACCATGGCGAAATGACAGTCTCTTCAACAGATGGCGCTGGCAAAACCGGACAGCTACATGTAGGAGAACGAAACTGGATAACGGTCTAACCCCATACACAAAAGTCAATTCAAAGTGGATCAAAGACCTGAATGTAAGTCAGGAAACCATAAAACTCTTGGGAAAAAAACGTAGGCAAAATCCTCTTAGACATAAACATGAGTGTCCTCTTCTTGAACATATCTCCCCGTGCAAGGAAAACAACAGCAATGATGAACAAGTGGGACTATATTAAGCTGAAAAGCTTCTGTGCAGCAAAAGACACCATCAATAGAACCAAAAGGTACCCTACAGTATGGGAGAATACATTTGTAAATGACAGATCCGATAAAGGCTGGACGTCCAAAATGTATAAAGAGTTCACCCTCGTCAACAAACAAAAAAACAAATAACCCATTTTTTAAAATGGGCAGAGGAACTCAACAGACAGTTCTCCAGAAGAGACATACAGACGGCCAACAGACACATGAAGAGATGCCCCACGTCGCTTGTCGTCAGAGAAATGCAAATTAAAACCACAGTGAGTTATCACCTCACACAAGTAAGGATCGCCATCGTCGGAAAGACAAACAACAACAAATATTGGCGAGGTTGGGAAGAAAGGGGAGCCCTCCTACGCTGCTGGCGGGAATGAAATTAGTCCAACCACCGTGGAGAGCAGTATGGAGGGTCCTCAAAAGGCTCAAAATAGACTTACCGTTTGACCCAGGAATTCCACTCCTAGGAACTTAGCCTAAGAACGCAGCACTCAAGATTGGAAAAGACAGACGCACCCCTATGTTTATCGCAGCACCATTTACAATAGCCAAGAATTGGAAGCAACCCAAGTGTCCATCAGTAGATGACCGGATAAAGAAGATGTGGTACATATACACAATGGAATATTACTCAGCCACAAGGAGAAAACAGATCCGACCATTTGCAACAACATGGATGGAGCTAGAGGATATTATGCTCAGCGAAATAAGCCAAGCGGAGAGAGAGAAATACCAAATGATTTCACCCATCTGTGGAGTATAAGAACAAGGCAAAAAACTGAAGGAACCAAACAGCAGCAGAATCACAGAACCCAAGAATGGACTAACAGGTACCAAAAGGGAAAGGGACTGGGGAGGATGGGTGGGTAAGGAGGGATTTGTGGGGGGGCGGGGGGGAGAAGAAAGGGGGTATTATGATTAGCATGCATAATGTGGGAGGTGGGAGAAAGGGGAGGGCTGCACAGCACAGAGACGGGCAGGCAGCGATTCGACAACCATTGTGCTGTGCTCATGGACAGTGACTGTAACGGGGTTGGTGGGGGACGACCTGGTCTAGGGGAGAGCCTAGTAAACATAATATTCTTAATGTAATTGTAGATTAATGATAACAAGAAAGAAAGAAAGAAGAAAGAAAGAAAGAAAGAAAGAAAGAAAAAGAAAGAAAGAAAGAAAGAAAGAAAGAAAGAAAGAAAGAAAGAAAGAAAGAAAGAAAGAAAGAAAGAAAGAAAGAAAGAAAGAAAGAAAGAAAGAAAAGGGGGAATTACTCCCTGATAGGATCAAAGTAACTGTAAATCAACGATTAATGCACGCCTTAAGTGTCCTTAATTTTGATCACTTAAAGGGTGTCAGATGATCAGCTATGGAAACACATTTCTCTGATAGTATTCCTTACTCTTCAAAGAAAGAAAAAAGCAGTTCCTGTGTGGTGATCTTCACAATGGTTTAAAGGTCATGTCAGAGTGTGGGCAAAGGGTTTGTTTGTGTTTATACAGAGGATCAAAGCCTAACTTGGCTACCCGGAAAACGAATTAAGATACGATACGAAGAAGAACTTCCAACATCAACGTTCTCTGGAAGAGTCACTCCAGAAGATGATTGATCGTCAAGAAACTTCAACAAAGATCCTGGCGCTGTTGCAGTTGTAGCTGCATTCATCCCACCGGTTCTGGGCCTTGCCATTGGAACGAAGAAGGAGATATCCAAGCTGGCCTGTGCATAAAGTAAAACAACAAATTTGACTGGATCCATATATACTGTTGCAACTCGAACACGAATTAGGGGAAGTGCAGGTTGCGGCACTCCAAAATCTTGCGACTCTACTGTTAAAAGAACATATGGAATGTGAGCAGTTCCCAGGAATGTGTTGTTTCAATTTGTCTGATTTTTTTCTCAAACTATTCAAATTCAGTTAGACAATGTCCCTCGTGTCACTGGTAAGTTTTCACAAATACCTAGGGTGCCTAGCTGTGTTTTTTTTTTTGTTTTTTTTTTTGGCTTCACTGGAGATGGCTGGTAATGGTAGGTCTGCTCTGGTTACGTAGCTGTATTCCTATTGTGTTAACGTGTGTATGCAACTTAATTAGTAGTTTAAAACCTATATACGTGCTTATGTTACTCTACAAGAAGATATGTCAAAGAAATCATCGATCTTCCCACGTTTTCCTCCCTCTGCTACTTCTAGAGCCTCGCCTCTTCCTTCCTAATTACAACCCTTCAGTAGAATTCGTGCCTCATAACGAAATTACCGAGTATCATAATTCTTCCGAGTGGTGAAGATACCTCAAGACAAATGCTGGGCATGAAGGCCACAGGGCATGGATCTGCAAAGAAGTAAAACGCTAACCTTTTCACACAATATTGCTCCTCTCTCACTTAACCAACTTTCCATTTCCCTGCATGGCCCTGGAAGATGACTGGTTAGCCAGAGACGGGTAAGACTCCTCAAGGGAGGGACAACCTAAGACAGGCACAGTCGCAGGGGGGCCATCAGGTGAGAAATTGGGGATCAACAGAGGTGAGGCTTAGAACCCCACGCCACCCCTGTTTAGAGAGAAATCTTCTGCATCCGTGGATGTTTTGTTGCCCCTGTCTAGCTTGGATTAATACTTAGTCTATAGGCACACACCTGATCATCTACATTTGCCCTCTTACAGCACTAAACGATGTTTTCTACCTTTCTCTTGCATCTACCTACCACGTCAGCATTTTATTAAAAATTAATAATAATAACAATAATAATAAGGGAGAAATGTGGAAATCACATACAAATCAAGTATAAAAATCAAACGAATATTCATATTTGACCTGACTGCTTATAGTTCGTAATGCGTGATCAAAACCGAAAGTTTCTGTGATGACTGCCCTTGCACTCTTCACCATGTAAGAATTCAACATCCATTCACGGTACAAACTCTCAACAAAAAAGGGCACGGAGGGCAAGTACCTCAACATAATGAAGGCCATATATGATAAACCCACAGCCAGCACTGTCCTGAAACGGCGAGAAGCTGAAAGATTTTTCCACTGAGACCGGGAAGAGGACAGGGATGCCCACCCACTCTCCCCACCGTTATCTAACATAGTACTGGAGGCCTTAGCCACGGCAGTCAGAGAAAACAAACAAATACAGGGAATCCAGATTGGTAAAGAAGAAGTTAAACTGTCACAATTTGCAGATGACATGATATTGTACATAAGAACCCTAAAGACAACACTCGAAGACGACTAGGAACTAGTATCGGAATCCAGCAAAGTTGCAGGATACAGAATTAACACACAGAAATATGTAGCTTTCCTATACACTACCAGTGAACTAATAGAAAGAGAAATCAGGAAAACAATTCCATTCACAGTAGCATCAGAAAGAATGAAATACCTAGGAATAAACCTTACCAAGGAAGTGAAAGACCTATACCCTGAAAACTACCAGTCACACTTATGAGAAATTAAAGGGGACACTAACAAACGGAAACTCGTCCCATGCTCGTGGCTAGGAAGAATTAATATCGTCAAAATGGCCATCCTGCCCAAGGCAATATACAGATTTGATTCAATCCCTATCACATTACCAGCAACATTCTTCAACGAACTGGATCAAATAGTTCAAACATTCATAAGGAGACACAAAAGACCCGAATAGCCAAAGCGATACTGAGAAAGAAGAATAAAGCAGGGGGGATCTCACTCCCCAACTTCAAGCTCTAACTGCAAAGCCATAGTAATCAAGGCCATTTGATCCTGACACAAGAACAGAGCCACAGACCAGTGGAACAGATTAGAGACTCCAGACATTAACCCCAACATATATGGTCAAATGACAGGTGATCAAGGAGCCATGGACATACCATGGCGAAATGACAGTCTCTTCAACAGATGGCGCTGGCAAAACCGGACAGCTACATGTAGGAGAACGAAACTGGATAACGGTCTAACCCCATACACAAAAGTCAATTCAAAGTGGATCAAAGACCTGAATGTAAGTCAGGAAACCATAAAACTCTTGGGAAAAAAACGTAGGCAAAATCCTCTTAGACATAAACATGAGTGTCCTCTTCTTGAACATATCTCCCCGTGCAAGGAAAACAACAGCAATGATGAACAAGTGGGACTATATTAAGCTGAAAAGCTTCTGTGCAGCAAAAGACACCATCAATAGAACCAAAAGGTACCCTACAGTATGGGAGAATACATTTGTAAATGACAGATCCGATAAAGGCTGGACGTCCAAAATGTATAAAGAGTTCACCCTCGTCAACAAACAAAAAAACAAATAACCCATTTTTTAAAATGGGCAGAGGAACTCAACAGACAGTTCTCCAGAAGAGACATACAGACGGCCAACAGACACATGAAGAGATGCCCCACGTCGCTTGTCGTCAGAGAAATGCAAATTAAAACCACAGTGAGTTATCACCTCACACAAGTAAGGATCGCCATCGTCGGAAAGACAAACAACAACAAATATTGGCGAGGTTGGGAAGAAAGGGGAGCCCTCCTACGCTGCTGGCGGGAATGAAATTAGTCCAACCACCGTGGAGAGCAGTATGGAGGGTCCTCAAAAGGCTCAAAATAGACTTACCGTTTGACCCAGGAATTCCACTCCTAGGAACTTAGCCTAAGAACGCAGCACTCAAGATTGGAAAAGACAGACGCACCCCTATGTTTATCGCAGCACCATTTACAATAGCCAAGAATTGGAAGCAACCCAAGTGTCCATCAGTAGATGACCGGATAAAGAAGATGTGGTACATATACACAATGGAATATTACTCAGCCACAAGGAGAAAACAGATCCGACCATTTGCAACAACATGGATGGAGCTAGAGGATATTATGCTCAGCGAAATAAGCCAAGCGGAGAGAGAGAAATACCAAATGATTTCACCCATCTGTGGAGTATAAGAACAAGGCAAAAAACTGAAGGAACCAAACAGCAGCAGAATCACAGAACCCAAGAATGGACTAACAGGTACCAAAAGGGAAAGGGACTGGGGAGGATGGGTGGGTAAGGAGGGATTTGTGGGGGGGCGGGGGGGAGAAGAAAGGGGGTATTATGATTAGCATGCATAATGTGGGAGGTGGGAGAAAGGGGAGGGCTGCACAGCACAGAGACGGGCAGGCAGCGATTCGACAACCATTGTGCTGTGCTCATGGACAGTGACTGTAACGGGGTTGGTGGGGGACGACCTGGTCTAGGGGAGAGCCTAGTAAACATAATATTCTTAATGTAATTGTAGATTAATGATAACAAGAAAGAAAGAAAGAAGAAAGAAAGAAAGAAAGAAAGAAAGAAAGAAAGAAAGAAAGAAAGAAAGAAAGAAAGAAAGAAAGAAAGAAAAGGGGGAATTACTCCCTGATAGGATCAAAGTAACTGTAAATCAACGATTAATGCACGCCTTAAGTGTCCTTAATTTTGATCACTTAAAGGGTGTCAGATGATCAGCTATGGAAACACATTTCTCTGATAGTATTCCTTACTCTTCAAAGAAAGAAAAAAGCAGTTCCTGTGTGGTGATCTTCACAATGGTTTAAAGGTCATGTCAGAGTGTGGGCAAAGGGTTTGTTTGTGTTTATACAGAGGATCAAAGCCTAACTTGGCTACCCGGAAAACGAATTAAGATACGATACGAAGAAGAACTTCCAACATCAACGTTCTCTGGAAGAGTCACTCCAGAAGATGATTGATCGTCAAGAAACTTCAACAAAGATCCTGGCGCTGTTGCAGTTGTAGCTGCATTCATCCCACCGGTTCTGGGCCTTGCCATTGGAACGAAGAAGGAGATATCCAAGCTGGCCTGTGCATAAAGTAAAACAACAAATTTGACTGGATCCATATATACTGTTGCAACTCGAACACGAATTAGGGGAAGTGCAGGTTGCGGCACTCCAAAATCTTGCGACTCTACTGTTAAAAGAACATATGGAATGTGAGCAGTTCCCAGGAATGTGTTGTTTCAATTTGTCTGATTTTTTTCTCAAACTATTCAAATTCAGTTAGACAATGTCCCTCGTGTCACTGGTAAGTTTTCACAAATGCCTAGGGTGCCTAGCTGTGTTTTTTTTTTTTTTTTTTTTTTTGGCTTCACTGGAGATGGCTGGTAATGGTAGGTCTGCTCTGGTTACGTAGCTGTATTCCTATTGTGTTAACGTGTGTATGCAACTTAATTAGTAGTTTAAAACCTATATACGTGCTTATGTTACTCTACAAGAAGATATGTCAAAGAAATCATCGATCTTCCCACGTTTTCCTCCCTCTGCTACTTCTAGAGCCTCGCCTCTTCCTTCCTAATTACAACCCTTCAGTAGAATTCGTGCCTCATAACGAAATTACCGAGTATCATAATTCTTCCGAGTGGTGAAGATACCTCAAGACAAATGCTGGGCATGAAGGCCACAGGGCATGGATCTGCAAAGAAGTAAAACGCTAACCTTTTCACACAATATTGCTCCTCTCTCACTTAACCAACTTTCCATTTCCCTGCATGGCCCTGGAAGATGACTGGTTAGCCAGAGACGGGTAAGACTCCTCAAGGGAGGGACAACCTAAGACAGGCACAGTCGCAGGGGGGCCATCAGGTGAGAAATTGGGGATCAACAGAGGTGAGGCTTAGAACCCCACGCCACCCCTGTTTAGAGAGAAATCTTCTGCATCCGTGGATGTTTTGTTGCCCCTGTCTAGCTTGGATTAATACTTAGTCTATAGGCACACACCTGATCATCTACATTTGCCCTCTTACAGCACTAAACGATGTTTTCTACCTTTCTCTTGCATCTACCTACCACGTCAGCATTTTATTAAAAATTAATAATAATAACAATAATAATAAGGGAGAAATGTGGAAATCACATACAAATCAAGTATAAAAATCAAACGAATATTCATATTTGACCTGACTGCTTATAGTTCGTAATGCGTGATCAAAACCGAAAGTTTCTGTGATGACTGCCCTTGCACTCTTCACCATGTAAGAATTCAACATCCATTCACGGTACAAACTCTCAACAAAAAAGGGCACGGAGGGCAAGTACCTCAACATAATGAAGGCCATATATGATAAACCCACAGCCAGCACTGTCCTGAAACGGCGAGAAGCTGAAAGATTTTTCCACTGAGACCGGGAAGAGGACAGGGATGCCCACCCACTCTCCCCACCGTTATCTAACATAGTACTGGAGGCCTTAGCCACGGCAGTCAGAGAAAACAAACAAATACAGGGAATCCAGATTGGTAAAGAAGAAGTTAAACTGTCACAATTTGCAGATGACATGATATTGTACATAAGAACCCTAAAGACAACACTCGAAGACGACTAGGAACTAGTATCGGAATCCAGCAAAGTTGCAGGATACAGAATTAACACACAGAAATATGTAGCTTTCCTATACACTACCAGTGAACTAATAGAAAGAGAAATCAGGAAAACAATTCCATTCACAGTAGCATCAGAAAGAATGAAATACCTAGGAATAAACCTTACCAAGGAAGTGAAAGACCTATACCCTGAAAACTACCAGTCACACTTATGAGAAATTAAAGGGGACACTAACAAACGGAAACTCGTCCCATGCTCGTGGCTAGGAAGAATTAATATCGTCAAAATGGCCATCCTGCCCAAGGCAATATACAGATTTGATTCAATCCCTATCACATTACCAGCAACATTCTTCAACGAACTGGATCAAATAGTTCAAACATTCATAAGGAGACACAAAAGACCCGAATAGCCAAAGCGATACTGAGAAAGAAGAATAAAGCAGGGGGGATCTCACTCCCCAACTTCAAGCTCTAACTGCAAAGCCATAGTAATCAAGGCCATTTGATCCTGACACAAGAACAGAGCCACAGACCAGTGGAACAGATTAGAGACTCCAGACATTAACCCCAACATATATGGTCAAATGACAGGTGATCAAGGAGCCATGGACATACCATGGCGAAATGACAGTCTCTTCAACAGATGGCGCTGGCAAAACCGGACAGCTACATGTAGGAGAACGAAACTGGATAACGGTCTAACCCCATACACAAAAGTCAATTCAAAGTGGATCAAAGACCTGAATGTAAGTCAGGAAACCATAAAACTCTTGGGAAAAAAACGTAGGCAAAATCCTCTTAGACATAAACATGAGTGTCCTCTTCTTGAACATATCTCCCCGTGCAAGGAAAACAACAGCAATGATGAACAAGTGGGACTATATTAAGCTGAAAAGCTTCTGTGCAGCAAAAGACACCATCAATAGAACCAAAAGGTACCCTACAGTATGGGAGAATACATTTGTAAATGACAGATCCGATAAAGGCTGGACGTCCAAAATGTATAAAGAGTTCACCCTCGTCAACAAACAAAAAAACAAATAACCCATTTTTTAAAATGGGCAGAGGAACTCAACAGACAGTTCTCCAGAAGAGACATACAGACGGCCAACAGACACATGAAGAGATGCCCCACGTCGCTTGTCGTCAGAGAAATGCAAATTAAAACCACAGTGAGTTATCACCTCACACAAGTAAGGATCGCCATCGTCGGAAAGACAAACAACAACAAATATTGGCGAGGTTGGGAAGAAAGGGGAGCCCTCCTACGCTGCTGGCGGGAATGAAATTAGTCCAACCACCGTGGAGAGCAGTATGGAGGGTCCTCAAAAGGCTCAAAATAGACTTACCGTTTGACCCAGGAATTCCACTCCTAGGAACTTAGCCTAAGAACGCAGCACTCAAGATTGGAAAAGACAGACGCACCCCTATGTTTATCGCAGCACCATTTACAATAGCCAAGAATTGGAAGCAACCCAAGTGTCCATCAGTAGATGACCGGATAAAGAAGATGTGGTACATATACACAATGGAATATTACTCAGCCACAAGGAGAAAACAGATCCGACCATTTGCAACAACATGGATGGAGCTAGAGGATATTATGCTCAGCGAAATAAGCCAAGCGGAGAGAGAGAAATACCAAATGATTTCACCCATCTGTGGAGTATAAGAACAAGGCAAAAAACTGAAGGAACCAAACAGCAGCAGAATCACAGAACCCAAGAATGGACTAACAGGTACCAAAAGGGAAAGGGACTGGGGAGGATGGGTGGGTAAGGAGGGATTTGTGGGGGGGCGGGGGGGAGAAGAAAGGGGGTATTATGGTATTATGATTAGCATGCATAATGTGGGAGGTGGGAGAAAGGGGAGGGCTGCACAGCACAGAGACGGGCAGGCAGCGATTCGACAACCATTGTGCTGTGCTCATGGACAGTGACTGTAACGGGGTTGGTGGGGGACGACCTGGTCTAGGGGAGAGCCTAGTAAACATAATATTCTTAATGTAATTGTAGATTAATGATAACAAGAAAGAAAGAAGAGAAGAAAGAAAGAAAGAAAGAAAGAAAGAAAGAAAGAAAGAAAGAAAGAAAGAAAGAAAGAAAGAAAGAAAGAAAGAAAGAAAGAAAGAAAGAAAGAAAGAAAGAAAGAAAAGGGGGAATTACTCCCTGATAGGATCAAAGTAACTGTAAATCAACGATTAATGCACGCCTTAAGTGTCCTTAATTTTGATCACTTAAAGGGTGTCAGATGATCAGCTATGGAAACACATTTCTCTGATAGTATTCCTTACTCTTCAAAGAAAGAAAAAAGCAGTTCCTGTGTGGTGATCTTCACAATGGTTTAAAGGTCATGTCAGAGTGTGGGCAAAGGGTTTGTTTGTGTTTATACAGAGGATCAAAGCCTAACTTGGCTACCCGGAAAACGAATTAAGATACGATACGAAGAAGAACTTCCAACATCAACGTTCTCTGGAAGAGTCACTCCAGAAGATGATTGATCGTCAAGAAACTTCAACAAAGATCCTGGCGCTGTTGCAGTTGTAGCTGCATTCATCCCACCGGTTCTGGGCCTTGCCATTGGAACGAAGAAGGAGATATCCAAGCTGGCCTGTGCATAAAGTAAAACAACAAATTTGACTGGATCCATATATACTGTTGCAACTCGAACACGAATTAGGGGAAGTGCAGGTTGCGGCACTCCAAAATCTTGCGACTCTACTGTTAAAAGAACATATGGAATGTGAGCAGTTCCCAGGAATGTGTTGTTTCAATTTGTCTGATTTTTTTCTCAAACTATTCAAATTCAGTTAGACAATGTCCCTCGTGTCACTGGTAAGTTTTCACAAATGCCTAGGGTGCCTAGCTGTGTTTTTTTTTTTTTTTTTTTTTTTGGCTTCACTGGAGATGGCTGGTAATGGTAGGTCTGCTCTGGTTACGTAGCTGTATTCCTATTGTGTTAACGTGTGTATGCAACTTAATTAGTAGTTTAAAACCTATATACGTGCTTATGTTACTCTACAAGAAGATATGTCAAAGAAATCATCGATCTTCCCACGTTTTCCTCCCTCTGCTACTTCTAGAGCCTCGCCTCTTCCTTCCTAATTACAACCCTTCAGTAGAATTCGTGCCTCATAACGAAATTACCGAGTATCATAATTCTTCCGAGTGGTGAAGATACCTCAAGACAAATGCTGGGCATGAAGGCCACAGGGCATGGATCTGCAAAGAAGTAAAACGCTAACCTTTTCACACAATATTGCTCCTCTCTCACTTAACCAACTTTCCATTTCCCTGCATGGCCCTGGAAGATGACTGGTTAGCCAGAGACGGGTAAGACTCCTCAAGGGAGGGACAACCTAAGACAGGCACAGTCGCAGGGGGGCCATCAGGTGAGAAATTGGGGATCAACAGAGGTGAGGCTTAGAACCCCACGCCACCCCTGTTTAGAGAGAAATCTTCTGCATCCGTGGATGTTTTGTTGCCCCTGTCTAGCTTGGATTAATACTTAGTCTATAGGCACACACCTGATCATCTACATTTGCCCTCTTACAGCACTAAACGATGTTTTCTACCTTTCTCTTGCATCTACCTACCACGTCAGCATTTTATTAAAAATTAATAATAATAACAATAATAATAAGGGAGAAATGTGGAAATCACATACAAATCAAGTATAAAAATCAAACGAATATTCATATTTGACCTGACTGCTTATAGTTCGTAATGCGTGATCAAAACCGAAAGTTTCTGTGATGACTGCCCTTGCACTCTTCACCATGTAAGAATTCAACATCCATTCACGGTACAAACTCTCAACAAAAAAGGGCACGGAGGGCAAGTACCTCAACATAATGAAGGCCATATATGATAAACCCACAGCCAGCACTGTCCTGAAACGGCGAGAAGCTGAAAGATTTTTCCACTGAGACCGGGAAGAGGACAGGGATGCCCACCCACTCTCCCCACCGTTATCTAACATAGTACTGGAGGCCTTAGCCACGGCAGTCAGAGAAAACAAACAAATACAGGGAATCCAGATTGGTAAAGAAGAAGTTAAACTGTCACAATTTGCAGATGACATGATATTGTACATAAGAACCCTAAAGACAACACTCGAAGACGACTAGGAACTAGTATCGGAATCCAGCAAAGTTGCAGGATACAGAATTAACACACAGAAATATGTAGCTTTCCTATACACTACCAGTGAACTAATAGAAAGAGAAATCAGGAAAACAATTCCATTCACAGTAGCATCAGAAAGAATGAAATACCTAGGAATAAACCTTACCAAGGAAGTGAAAGACCTATACCCTGAAAACTACCAGTCACACTTATGAGAAATTAAAGGGGACACTAACAAACGGAAACTCGTCCCATGCTCGTGGCTAGGAAGAATTAATATCGTCAAAATGGCCATCCTGCCCAAGGCAATATACAGATTTGATTCAATCCCTATCACATTACCAGCAACATTCTTCAACGAACTGGATCAAATAGTTCAAACATTCATAAGGAGACACAAAAGACCCGAATAGCCAAAGCGATACTGAGAAAGAAGAATAAAGCAGGGGGGATCTCACTCCCCAACTTCAAGCTCTAACTGCAAAGCCATAGTAATCAAGGCCATTTGATCCTGACACAAGAACAGAGCCACAGACCAGTGGAACAGATTAGAGACTCCAGACATTAACCCCAACATATATGGTCAAATGACAGGTGATCAAGGAGCCATGGACATACCATGGCGAAATGACAGTCTCTTCAACAGATGGCGCTGGCAAAACCGGACAGCTACATGTAGGAGAACGAAACTGGATAACGGTCTAACCCCATACACAAAAGTCAATTCAAAGTGGATCAAAGACCTGAATGTAAGTCAGGAAACCATAAAACTCTTGGGAAAAAAACGTAGGCAAAATCCTCTTAGACATAAACATGAGTGTCCTCTTCTTGAACATATCTCCCCGTGCAAGGAAAACAACAGCAATGATGAACAAGTGGGACTATATTAAGCTGAAAAGCTTCTGTGCAGCAAAAGACACCATCAATAGAACCAAAAGGTACCCTACAGTATGGGAGAATACATTTGTAAATGACAGATCCGATAAAGGCTGGACGTCCAAAATGTATAAAGAGTTCACCCTCGTCAACAAACAAAAAAACAAATAACCCATTTTTTAAAATGGGCAGAGGAACTCAACAGACAGTTCTCCAGAAGAGACATACAGACGGCCAACAGACACATGAAGAGATGCCCCACGTCGCTTGTCGTCAGAGAAATGCAAATTAAAACCACAGTGAGTTATCACCTCACACAAGTAAGGATCGCCATCGTCGGAAAGACAAACAACAACAAATATTGGCGAGGTTGGGAAGAAAGGGGAGCCCTCCTACGCTGCTGGCGGGAATGAAATTAGTCCAACCACCGTGGAGAGCAGTATGGAGGGTCCTCAAAAGGCTCAAAATAGACTTACCGTTTGACCCAGGAATTCCACTCCTAGGAACTTAGCCTAAGAACGCAGCACTCAAGATTGGAAAAGACAGACGCACCCCTATGTTTATCGCAGCACCATTTACAATAGCCAAGAATTGGAAGCAACCCAAGTGTCCATCAGTAGATGACCGGATAAAGAAGATGTGGTACATATACACAATGGAATATTACTCAGCCACAAGGAGAAAACAGATCCGACCATTTGCAACAACATGGATGGAGCTAGAGGATATTATGCTCAGCGAAATAAGCCAAGCGGAGAGAGAGAAATACCAAATGATTTCACCCATCTGTGGAGTATAAGAACAAGGCAAAAAACTGAAGGAACCAAACAGCAGCAGAATCACAGAACCCAAGAATGGACTAACAGGTACCAAAAGGGAAAGGGACTGGGGAGGATGGGTGGGTAAGGAGGGATTTGTGGGGGGGCGGGGGGGAGAAGAAAGGGGGTATTATGATTAGCATGCATAATGTGGGAGGTGGGAGAAAGGGGAGGGCTGCACAGCACAGAGACGGGCAGGCAGCGATTCGACAACCATTGTGCTGTGCTCATGGACAGTGACTGTAACGGGGTTGGTGGGGGACGACCTGGTCTAGGGGAGAGCCTAGTAAACATAATATTCTTAATGTAATTGTAGATTAATGATAACAAGAAAGAAAGAAAGAAGAAAGAAAGAAAGAAAGAAAGAAAGAAAGAAAGAAAGAAAGAAAGAAAGAAAGAAAGAAAGAAAGAAAGAAAAGGGGGAATTACTCCCTGATAGGATCAAAGTAACTGTAAATCAACGATTAATGCACGCCTTAAGTGTCCTTAATTTTGATCACTTAAAGGGTGTCAGATGATCAGCTATGGAAACACATTTCTCTGATAGTATTCCTTACTCTTCAAAGAAAGAAAAAAGCAGTTCCTGTGTGGTGATCTTCACAATGGTTTAAAGGTCATGTCAGAGTGTGGGCAAAGGGTTTGTTTGTGTTTATACAGAGGATCAAAGCCTAACTTGGCTACCCGGAAAACGAATTAAGATACGATACGAAGAACTTCCAACATCAACGTTCTCTGGAAGAGTCACTCCAGAAGATGATTGATCGTCAAGAAACTTCAACAAAGATCCTGGCGCTGTTGCAGTTGTAGCTGCATTCATCCCACCGGTTCTGGGCCTTGCCATTGGAACGAAGAAGGAGATATCCAAGCTGGCCTGTGCATAAAGTAAAACAACAAATTTGACTGGATCCATATATACTGTTGCAACTCGAACACGAATTAGGGGAAGTGCAGGTTGCGGCACTCCAAAATCTTGCGACTCTACTGTTAAAAGAACATATGGAATGTGAGCAGTTCCCAGGAATGTGTTGTTTCAATTTGTCTGATTTTTTTCTCAAACTATTCAAATTCAGTTAGACAATGTCCCTCGTGTCACTGGTAAGTTTTCACAAATGCCTAGGGTGCCTAGCTGTGTTTTTTTTTTTTTTTTTTTTTTTGGCTTCACTGGAGATGGCTGGTAATGGTAGGTCTGCTCTGGTTACGTAGCTGTATTCCTATTGTGTTAACGTGTGTATGCAACTTAATTAGTAGTTTAAAACCTATATACGTGCTTATGTTACTCTACAAGAAGATATGTCAAAGAAATCATCGATCTTCCCACGTTTTCCTCCCTCTGCTACTTCTAGAGCCTCGCCTCTTCCTTCCTAATTACAACCCTTCAGTAGAATTCGTGCCTCATAACGAAATTACCGAGTATCATAATTCTTCCGAGTGGTGAAGATACCTCAAGACAAATGCTGGGCATGAAGGCCACAGGGCATGGATCTGCAAAGAAGTAAAACGCTAACCTTTTCACACAATATTGCTCCTCTCTCACTTAACCAACTTTCCATTTCCCTGCATGGCCCTGGAAGATGACTGGTTAGCCAGAGACGGGTAAGACTCCTCAAGGGAGGGACAACCTAAGACAGGCACAGTCGCAGGGGGGCCATCAGGTGAGAAATTGGGGATCAACAGAGGTGAGGCTTAGAACCCCACGCCACCCCTGTTTAGAGAGAAATCTTCTGCATCCGTGGATGTTTTGTTGCCCCTGTCTAGCTTGGATTAATACTTAGTCTATAGGCACACACCTGATCATCTACATTTGCCCTCTTACAGCACTAAACGATGTTTTCTACCTTTCTCTTGCATCTACCTACCACGTCAGCATTTTATTAAAAATTAATAATAATAACAATAATAATAAGGGAGAAATGTGGAAATCACATACAAATCAAGTATAAAAATCAAACGAATATTCATATTTGACCTGACTGCTTATAGTTCGTAATGCGTGATCAAAACCGAAAGTTTCTGTGATGACTGCCCTTGCACTCTTCACCATGTAAGAATTCAACATCCATTCACGGTACAAACTCTCAACAAAAAAGGGCACGGAGGGCAAGTACCTCAACATAATGAAGGCCATATATGATAAACCCACAGCCAGCACTGTCCTGAAACGGCGAGAAGCTGAAAGATTTTTCCACTGAGACCGGGAAGAGGACAGGGATGCCCACCCACTCTCCCCACCGTTATCTAACATAGTACTGGAGGCCTTAGCCACGGCAGTCAGAGAAAACAAACAAATACAGGGAATCCAGATTGGTAAAGAAGAAGTTAAACTGTCACAATTTGCAGATGACATGATATTGTACATAAGAACCCTAAAGACAACACTCGAAGACGACTAGGAACTAGTATCGGAATCCAGCAAAGTTGCAGGATACAGAATTAACACACAGAAATATGTAGCTTTCCTATACACTACCAGTGAACTAATAGAAAGAGAAATCAGGAAAACAATTCCATTCACAGTAGCATCAGAAAGAATGAAATACCTAGGAATAAACCTTACCAAGGAAGTGAAAGACCTATACCCTGAAAACTACCAGTCACACTTATGAGAAATTAAAGGGGACACTAACAAACGGAAACTCGTCCCATGCTCGTGGCTAGGAAGAATTAATATCGTCAAAATGGCCATCCTGCCCAAGGCAATATACAGATTTGATTCAATCCCTATCACATTACCAGCAACATTCTTCAACGAACTGGATCAAATAGTTCAAACATTCATAAGGAGACACAAAAGACCCGAATAGCCAAAGCGATACTGAGAAAGAAGAATAAAGCAGGGGGGATCTCACTCCCCAACTTCAAGCTCTAACTGCAAAGCCATAGTAATCAAGGCCATTTGATCCTGACACAAGAACAGAGCCACAGACCAGTGGAACAGATTAGAGACTCCAGACATTAACCCCAACATATATGGTCAAATGACAGGTGATCAAGGAGCCATGGACATACCATGGCGAAATGACAGTCTCTTCAACAGATGGCGCTGGCAAAACCGGACAGCTACATGTAGGAGAACGAAACTGGATAACGGTCTAACCCCATACACAAAAGTCAATTCAAAGTGGATCAAAGACCTGAATGTAAGTCAGGAAACCATAAAACTCTTGGGAAAAAAACGTAGGCAAAATCCTCTTAGACATAAACATGAGTGTCCTCTTCTTGAACATATCTCCCCGTGCAAGGAAAACAACAGCAATGATGAACAAGTGGGACTATATTAAGCTGAAAAGCTTCTGTGCAGCAAAAGACACCATCAATAGAACCAAAAGGTACCCTACAGTATGGGAGAATACATTTGTAAATGACAGATCCGATAAAGGCTGGACGTCCAAAATGTATAAAGAGTTCACCCTCGTCAACAAACAAAAAAACAAATAACCCATTTTTTAAAATGGGCAGAGGAACTCAACAGACAGTTCTCCAGAAGAGACATACAGACGGCCAACAGACACATGAAGAGATGCCCCACGTCGCTTGTCGTCAGAGAAATGCAAATTAAAACCACAGTGAGTTATCACCTCACACAAGTAAGGATCGCCATCGTCGGAAAGACAAACAACAACAAATATTGGCGAGGTTGGGAAGAAAGGGGAGCCCTCCTACGCTGCTGGCGGGAATGAAATTAGTCCAACCACCGTGGAGAGCAGTATGGAGGGTCCTCAAAAGGCTCAAAATAGACTTACCGTTTGACCCAGGAATTCCACTCCTAGGAACTTAGCCTAAGAACGCAGCACTCAAGATTGGAAAAGACAGACGCACCCCTATGTTTATCGCAGCACCATTTACAATAGCCAAGAATTGGAAGCAACCCAAGTGTCCATCAGTAGATGACCGGATAAAGAAGATGTGGTACATATACACAATGGAATATTACTCAGCCACAAGGAGAAAACAGATCCGACCATTTGCAACAACATGGATGGAGCTAGAGGATATTATGCTCAGCGAAATAAGCCAAGCGGAGAGAGAGAAATACCAAATGATTTCACCCATCTGTGGAGTATAAGAACAAGGCAAAAAACTGAAGGAACCAAACAGCAGCAGAATCACAGAACCCAAGAATGGACTAACAGGTACCAAAAGGGAAAGGGACTGGGGAGGATGGGTGGGTAAGGAGGGATTTGTGGGGGGGCGGGGGGGAGAAGAAAGGGGGTATTATGATTAGCATGCATAATGTGGGAGGTGGGAGAAAGGGGAGGGCTGCACAGCACAGAGACGGGCAGGCAGCGATTCGACAACCATTGTGCTGTGCTCATGGACAGTGACTGTAACGGGGTTGGTGGGGGACGACCTGGTCTAGGGGAGAGCCTAGTAAACATAATATTCTTAATGTAATTGTAGATTAATGATAACAAGAAAGAAAGAAAGAAGAAAGAAAGAAAGAAAGAAAGAAAGAAAGAAAGAAAGAAAGAAAGAAAGAAAGAAAGAAAGAAAGAAAGAAAGAAAGAAAGAAAGAAAGAAAGAAAGAAAGAAAGAAAGAAAGAAAAGGGGGAATTACTCCCTGATAGGATCAAAGTAACTGTAAATCAACGATTAATGCACGCCTTAAGTGTCCTTAATTTTGATCACTTAAAGGGTGTCAGATGATCAGCTATGGAAACACATTTCTCTGATAGTATTCCTTACTCTTCAAAGAAAGAAAAAAGCAGTTCCTGTGTGGTGATCTTCACAATGGTTTAAAGGTCATGTCAGAGTGTGGGCAAAGGGTTTGTTTGTGTTTATACAGAGGATCAAAGCCTAACTTGGCTACCCGGAAAACGAATTAAGATACGATACGAAGAAGAACTTCCAACATCAACGTTCTCTGGAAGAGTCACTCCAGAAGATGATTGATCGTCAAGAAACTTCAACAAAGATCCTGGCGCTGTTGCAGTTGTAGCTGCATTCATCCCACCGGTTCTGGGCCTTGCCATTGGAACGAAGAAGGAGATATCCAAGCTGGCCTGTGCATAAAGTAAAACAACAAATTTGACTGGATCCATATATACTGTTGCAACTCGAACACGAATTAGGGGAAGTGCAGGTTGCGGCACTCCAAAATCTTGCGACTCTACTGTTAAAAGAACATATGGAATGTGAGCAGTTCCCAGGAATGTGTTGTTTCAATTTGTCTGATTTTTTTCTCAAACTATTCAAATTCAGTTAGACAATGTCCCTCGTGTCACTGGTAAGTTTTCACAAATGCCTAGGGTGCCTAGCTGTGTTTTTTTTTTTTTTTTTTTTTTTTGGCTTCACTGGAGATGGCTGGTAATGGTAGGTCTGCTCTGGTTACGTAGCTGTATTCCTATTGTGTTAACGTGTGTATGCAACTTAATTAGTAGTTTAAAACCTATATACGTGCTTATGTTACTCTACAAGAAGATATGTCAAAGAAATCATCGATCTTCCCACGTTTTCCTCCCTCTGCTACTTCTAGAGCCTCGCCTCTTCCTTCCTAATTACAACCCTTCAGTAGAATTCGTGCCTCATAACGAAATTACCGAGTATCATAATTCTTCCGAGTGGTGAAGATACCTCAAGACAAATGCTGGGCATGAAGGCCACAGGGCATGGATCTGCAAAGAAGTAAAACGCTAACCTTTTCACACAATATTGCTCCTCTCTCACTTAACCAACTTTCCATTTCCCTGCATGGCCCTGGAAGATGACTGGTTAGCCAGAGACGGGTAAGACTCCTCAAGGGAGGGACAACCTAAGACAGGCACAGTCGCAGGGGGGCCATCAGGTGAGAAATTGGGGATCAACAGAGGTGAGGCTTAGAACCCCACGCCACCCCTGTTTAGAGAGAAATCTTCTGCATCCGTGGATGTTTTGTTGCCCCTGTCTAGCTTGGATTAATACTTAGTCTATAGGCACACACCTGATCATCTACATTTGCCCTCTTACAGCACTAAACGATGTTTTCTACCTTTCTCTTGCATCTACCTACCACGTCAGCATTTTATTAAAAATTAATAATAATAACAATAATAATAAGGGAGAAATGTGGAAATCACATACAAATCAAGTATAAAAATCAAACGAATATTCATATTTGACCTGACTGTTTATAGTTCGTAATGCGTGATCAAAACCGAAAGTTTCTGTGATGACTGCCCTTGCACTCTTCACCATGTAAGAATTCAACATCCATTCACGGTACAAACTCTCAACAAAAAAGGGCACGGAGGGCAAGTACCTCAACATAATGAAGGCCATATATGATAAACCCACAGCCAGCACTGTCCTGAAACGGCGAGAAGCTGAAAGATTTTTCCACTGAGACCGGGAAGAGGACAGGGATGCCCACCCACTCTCCCCACCGTTATCTAACATAGTACTGGAGGCCTTAGCCACGGCAGTCAGAGAAAACAAACAAATACAGGGAATCCAGATTGGTAAAGAAGAAGTTAAACTGTCACAATTTGCAGATGACATGATATTGTACATAAGAACCCTAAAGACAACACTCGAAGACGACTAGGAACTAGTATCGGAATCCAGCAAAGTTGCAGGATACAGAATTAACACACAGAAATATGTAGCTTTCCTATACACTACCAGTGAACTAATAGAAAGAGAAATCAGGAAAACAATTCCATTCACAGTAGCATCAGAAAGAATGAAATACCTAGGAATAAACCTTACCAAGGAAGTGAAAGACCTATACCCTGAAAACTACCAGTCACACTTATGAGAAATTAAAGGGGACACTAACAAACGGAAACTCGTCCCATGCTCGTGGCTAGGAAGAATTAATATCGTCAAAATGGCCATCCTGCCCAAGGCAATATACAGATTTGATTCAATCCCTATCACATTACCAGCAACATTCTTCAACGAACTGGATCAAATAGTTCAAACATTCATAAGGAGACACAAAAGACCCGAATAGCCAAAGCGATACTGAGAAAGAAGAATAAAGCAGGGGGGATCTCACTCCCCAACTTCAAGCTCTAACTGCAAAGCCATAGTAATCAAGGCCATTTGATCCTGACACAAGAACAGAGCCACAGACCAGTGGAACAGATTAGAGACTCCAGACATTAACCCCAACATATATGGTCAAATGACAGGTGATCAAGGAGCCATGGACATACCATGGCGAAATGACAGTCTCTTCAACAGATGGCGCTGGCAAAACCGGACAGCTACATGTAGGAGAACGAAACTGGATAACGGTCTAACCCCATACACAAAAGTCAATTCAAAGTGGATCAAAGACCTGAATGTAAGTCAGGAAACCATAAAACTCTTGGGAAAAAAACGTAGGCAAAATCCTCTTAGACATAAACATGAGTGTCCTCTTCTTGAACATATCTCCCCGTGCAAGGAAAACAACAGCAATGATGAACAAGTGGGACTATATTAAGCTGAAAAGCTTCTGTGCAGCAAAAGACACCATCAATAGAACCAAAAGGTACCCTACAGTATGGGAGAATACATTTGTAAATGACAGATCCGATAAAGGCTGGACGTCCAAAATGTATAAAGAGTTCACCCTCGTCAACAAACAAAAAAACAAATAACCCATTTTTTAAAATGGGCAGAGGAACTCAACAGACAGTTCTCCAGAAGAGACATACAGACGGCCAACAGACACATGAAGAGATGCCCCACGTCGCTTGTCGTCAGAGAAATGCAAATTAAAACCACAGTGAGTTATCACCTCACACAAGTAAGGATCGCCATCGTCGGAAAGACAAACAACAACAAATATTGGCGAGGTTGGGAAGAAAGGGGAGCCCTCCTACGCTGCTGGCGGGAATGAAATTAGTCCAACCACCGTGGAGAGCAGTATGGAGGGTCCTCAAAAGGCTCAAAATAGACTTACCGTTTGACCCAGGAATTCCACTCCTAGGAACTTAGCCTAAGAACGCAGCACTCAAGATTGGAAAAGACAGACGCACCCCTATGTTTATCGCAGCACCATTTACAATAGCCAAGAATTGGAAGCAACCCAAGTGTCCATCAGTAGATGACCGGATAAAGAAGATGTGGTACATATACACAATGGAATATTACTCAGCCACAAGGAGAAAACAGATCCGACCATTTGCAACAACATGGATGGAGCTAGAGGATATTATGCTCAGCGAAATAAGCCAAGCGGAGAGAGAGAAATACCAAATGATTTCACCCATCTGTGGAGTATAAGAACAAGGCAAAAAACTGAAGGAACCAAACAGCAGCAGAATCACAGAACCCAAGAATGGACTAACAGGTACCAAAAGGGAAAGGGACTGGGGAGGATGGGTGGGTAAGGAGGGATTTGTGGGGGGGCGGGGGGGAGAAGAAAGGGGGTATTATGATTAGCATGCATAATGTGGGAGGTGGGAGAAAGGGGAGGGCTGCACAGCACAGAGACGGGCAGGCAGCGATTCGACAACCATTGTGCTGTGCTCATGGACAGTGACTGTAACGGGGTTGGTGGGGGACGACCTGGTCTAGGGGAGAGCCTAGTAAACATAATATTCTTAATGTAATTGTAGATTAATGATAACAAGAAAGAAAGAAAGAAGAAAGAAAGAAAGAAAGAAAGAAAGAAAGAAAGAAAGAAAGAAAGAAAGAAAGAAAGAAAGAAAGAAAGAAAGAAAGAAAGAAAGAAAGAAAGAAAGAAAGAAAGAAAGAAAGAAAGAAAGAAAAGGGGGAATTACTCCCTGATAGGATCAAAGTAACTGTAAATCAACGATTAATGCACGCCTTAAGTGTCCTTAATTTTGATCACTTAAAGGGTGTCAGATGATCAGCTATGGAAACACATTTCTCTGATAGTATTCCTTACTCTTCAAAGAAAGAAAAAAGCAGTTCCTGTGTGGTGATCTTCACAATGGTTTAAAGGTCATGTCAGAGTGTGGGCAAAGGGTTTGTTTGTGTTTATACAGAGGATCAAAGCCTAACTTGGCTACCCGGAAAACGAATTAAGATACGATA
The DNA here is from genome assembly GCF_030020395.1 of Manis pentadactyla. Classification (NCBI taxonomy): domain Eukaryota; kingdom Metazoa; phylum Chordata; class Mammalia; order Pholidota; family Manidae; genus Manis; species Manis pentadactyla. The sequence goes on from NW_026644766.1 coordinate 39,018, forward strand.
CGAAGAAGAACTTCCAACATCAACGTTCTCTGGAAGAGTCACTCCAGAAGATGATTGATCGTCAAGAAACTTCAACAAAGATCCTGGCGCTGTTGCAGTTGTAGCTGCATTCATCCCACCGGTTCTGGGCCTTGCCATTGGAACGAAGAAGGAGATATCCAAGCTGGCCTGTGCATAAAGTAAAACAACAAATTTGACTGGATCCATATATACTGTTGCAACTCGAACACGAATTAGGGGAAGTGCAGGTTGCGGCACTCCAAAATCTTGCGACTCTACTGTTAAAAGAACATATGGAATGTGAGCAGTTCCCAGGAATGTGTTGTTTCAATTTGTCTGATTTTTTTCTCAAACTATTCAAATTCAGTTAGACAATGTCCCTCGTGTCACTGGTAAGTTTTCACAAATGCCTAGGGTGCCTAGCTGTGTTTTTTTTTTTTTTTTTTTTTTTTGGCTTCACTGGAGATGGCTGGTAATGGTAGGTCTGCTCTGGTTACGTAGCTGTATTCCTATTGTGTTAACGTGTGTATGCAACTTAATTAGTAGTTTAAAACCTATATACGTGCTTATGTTACTCTACAAGAAGATATGTCAAAGAAATCATCGATCTTCCCACGTTTTCCTCCCTCTGCTACTTCTAGAGCCTCGCCTCTTCCTTCCTAATTACAACCCTTCAGTAGAATTCGTGCCTCATAACGAAATTACCGAGTATCATAATTCTTCCGAGTGGTGAAGATACCTCAAGACAAATGCTGGGCATGAAGGCCACAGGGCATGGATCTGCAAAGAAGTAAAACGCTAACCTTTTCACACAATATTGCTCCTCTCTCACTTAACCAACTTTCCATTTCCCTGCATGGCCCTGGAAGATGACTGGTTAGCCAGAGACGGGTAAGACTCCTCAAGGGAGGGACAACCTAAGACAGGCACAGTCGCAGGGGGGCCATCAGGTGAGAAATTGGGGATCAACAGAGGTGAGGCTTAGAACCCCACGCCACCCCTGTTTAGAGAGAAATCTTCTGCATCCGTGGATGTTTTGTTGCCCCTGTCTAGCTTGGATTAATACTTAGTCTATAGGCACACACCTGATCATCTACATTTGCCCTCTTACAGCACTAAACGATGTTTTCTACCTTTCTCTTGCATCTACCTACCACGTCAGCATTTTATTAAAAATTAATAATAATAACAATAATAATAAGGGAGAAATGTGGAAATCACATACAAATCAAGTATAAAAATCAAACGAATATTCATATTTGACCTGACTGTTTATAGTTCGTAATGCGTGATCAAAACCGAAGTTTCTGTGATGACTGCCCTTGCACTCTTCACCATGTAAGAATTCAACATCCATTCACGGTACAAACTCTCAACAAAAAAGGGCACGGAGGGCAAGTACCTCAACATAATGAAGGCCCATATATGATAAACCCACAGCCAGCACTGTCCTGAAACGGCGAGAAGCTGAAAGATTTTTCCACTGAGGACCGGGAAGAGGACAGGGATGCCCACCCACTCTCCCCACCGTTATCTAACATAGTACTGGAGGCCTTAGCCACGGCAGTCAGAGAAAACAAACAAATACAGGGAATCCAGATTGGTAAAGAAGAAGTTAAACTGTCACAATTTGCAGATGACATGATATTGTACATAAGAACCCTAAAGACAACACTCGAAGACGACTAGGAACTAGTATCGGAATCCAGCAAAGTTGCAGGATACAGAATTAACACACAGAAATATGTAGCTTTCCTATACACTACCAGTGAACTAATAGAAAGAGAAATCAGGAAAACAATTCCATTCACAGTAGCATCAGAAAGAATGAAATACCTAGGAATAAACCTTACCAAGGAAGTGAAAGACCTATACCCTGAAAACTACCAGTCACACTTATGAGAAATTAAAGGGGACACTAACAAACGGAAACTCGTCCCATGCTCGTGGCTAGGAAGAATTAATATCGTCAAAATGGCCATCCTGCCCAAGGCAATATACAGATTTGATTCAATCCCTATCACATTACCAGCAACATTCTTCAACGAACTGGATCAAATAGTTCAAACATTCATAAGGAGACACAAAAGACCCGAATAGCCAAAGCGATACTGAGAAAGAAGAATAAAGCAGGGGGGATCTCACTCCCCAACTTCAAGCTCTAACTGCAAAGCCATAGTAATCAAGGCCATTTGATCCTGACACAAGAACAGAGCCACAGACCAGTGGAACAGATTAGAGACTCCAGACATTAACCCCAACATATATGGTCAAATGACAGGTGATCAAGGAGCCATGGACATACCATGGCGAAATGACAGTCTCTTCAACAGATGGCGCTGGCAAAACCGGACAGCTACATGTAGGAGAACGAAACTGGATAACGGTCTAACCCCATACACAAAAGTCAATTCAAAGTGGATCAAAGACCTGAATGTAAGTCAGGAAACCATAAAACTCTTGGGAAAAAAACGTAGGCAAAATCCTCTTAGACATAAACATGAGTGTCCTCTTCTTGAACATATCTCCCCGTGCAAGGAAAACAACAGCAATGATGAACAAGTGGGACTATATTAAGCTGAAAAGCTTCTGTGCAGCAAAAGACACCATCAATAGAACCAAAAGGTACCCTACAGTATGGGAGAATACATTTGTAAATGACAGATCCGATAAAGGCTGGACGTCCAAAATGTATAAAGAGTTCACCCTCGTCAACAAACAAAAAAACAAATAACCCATTTTTTAAAATGGGCAGAGGAACTCAACAGACAGTTCTCCAGAAGAGACATACAGACGGCCAACAGACACATGAAGAGATGCCCCACGTCGCTTGTCGTCAGAGAAATGCAAATTAAAACCACAGTGAGTTATCACCTCACACAAGTAAGGATCGCCATCGTCGGAAAGACAAACAACAACAAATATTGGCGAGGTTGGGAAGAAAGGGGAGCCCTCCTACGCTGCTGGCGGGAATGAAATTAGTCCAACCACCGTGGAGAGCAGTATGGAGGGTCCTCAAAAGGCTCAAAATAGACTTACCGTTTGACCCAGGAATTCCACTCCTAGGAACTTAGCCTAAGAACGCAGCACTCAAGATTGGAAAAGACAGACGCACCCCTATGTTTATCGCAGCACCATTTACAATAGCCAAGAATTGGAAGCAACCCAAGTGTCCATCAGTAGATGACCGGATAAAGAAGATGTGGTACATATACACAATGGAATATTACTCAGCCACAAGGAGAAAACAGATCCGACCATTTGCAACAACATGGATGGAGCTAGAGGATATTATGCTCAGCGAAATAAGCCAAGCGGAGAGAGAGAAATACCAAATGATTTCACCCATCTGTGGAGTATAAGAACAAGGCAAAAAACTGAAGGAACCAAACAGCAGCAGAATCACAGAACCCAAGAATGGACTAACAGGTACCAAAAGGGAAAGGGACTGGGGAGGATGGGTGGGTAGGGAGGGATTTGTGGGGGGGCGGGGGGGAGAAGAAAGGGGGTATTATGATTAGCATGCATAATGTGGGAGGTGGGAGAAAGGGGAGGGCTGCACAGCACAGAGACGGGCAGGCAGCGATTCGACAACCATTGTGCTGTGCTCATGGACAGTGACTGTAACGGGGTTGGTGGGGGACGACCTGGTCTAGGGGAGAGCCTAGTAAACATAATATTCTTAATGTAATTGTAGATTAATGATAACAAGAAAGAAAGAAAGAAGAAAGAAAGAAAGAAAGAAAGAAAGAAAGAAAGAAAGAAAGAAAGAAAGAAAGAAAGAAAGAAAGAAAGAAAGAAAGAAAGAAAGAAAGAAAGAAAGAAAGAAAGAAAGAAAGAAAGAAAAGGGGGAATTACTCCCTGATAGGATCAAAGTAACTGTAAATCAACGATTAATGCACGCCTTAAGTGTCCTTAATTTTGATCACTTAAAGGGTGTCAGATGATCAGCTATGGAAACACATTTCTCTGATAGTATTCCTTACTCTTCAAAGAAAGAAAAAAGCAGTTCCTGTGTGGTGATCTTCACAATGGTTTAAAGGTCATGTCAGAGTGTGGGCAAAGGGTTTGTTTGTGTTTATACAGAGGATCAAAGCCTAACTTGGCTACCCGGAAAACGAATTAAGATACGATACGAAGAAGAACTTCCAACATCAACGTTCTCTGGAAGAGTCACTCCAGAAGATGATTGATCGTCAAGAAACTTCAACAAAGATCCTGGCGCTGTTGCAGTTGTAGCTGCATTCATCCCACCGGTTCTGGGCCTTGCCATTGGAACGAAGAAGGAGATATCCAAGCTGGCCTGTGCATAAAGTAAAACAACAAATTTGACTGGATCCATATATACTGTTGCAACTCGAACACGAATTAGGGGAAGTGCAGGTTGCGGCACTCCAAAATCTTGCGACTCTACTGTTAAAAGAACATATGGAATGTGAGCAGTTCCCAGGAATGTGTTGTTTCAATTTGTCTGATTTTTTTCTCAAACTATTCAAATTCAGTTAGACAATGTCCCTCGTGTCACTGGTAAGTTTTCACAAATGCCTAGGGTGCCTAGCTGTGTTTTTTTTTTTTTTTTTTTTTTTGGCTTCACTGGAGATGGCTGGTAATGGTAGGTCTGCTCTGGTTACGTAGCTGTATTCCTATTGTGTTAACGTGTGTATGCAACTTAATTAGTAGTTTAAAACCTATATACGTGCTTATGTTACTCTACAAGAAGATATGTCAAAGAAATCATCGATCTTCCCACGTTTTCCTCCCTCTGCTACTTCTAGAGCCTCGCCTCTTCCTTCCTAATTACAACCCTTCAGTAGAATTCGTGCCTCATAACGAAATTACCGAGTATCATAATTCTTCCGAGTGGTGAAGATACCTCAAGACAAATGCTGGGCATGAAGGCCACAGGGCATGGATCTGCAAAGAAGTAAAACGCTAACCTTTTCACACAATATTGCTCCTCTCTCACTTAACCAACTTTCCATTTCCCTGCATGGCCCTGGAAGATGACTGGTTAGCCAGAGACGGGTAAGACTCCTCAAGGGAGGGACAACCTAAGACAGGCACAGTCGCAGGGGGGCCATCAGGTGAGAAATTGGGGATCAACAGAGGTGAGGCTTAGAACCCCACGCCACCCCTGTTTAGAGAGAAATCTTCTGCATCCGTGGATGTTTTGTTGCCCCTGTCTAGCTTGGATTAATACTTAGTCTATAGGCACACACCTGATCATCTACATTTGCCCTCTTACAGCACTAAACGATGTTTTCTACCTTTCTCTTGCATCTACCTACCACGTCAGCATTTTATTAAAAATTAATAATAATAACAATAATAATAAGGGAGAAATGTGGAAATCACATACAAATCAAGTATAAAAATCAAACGAATATTCATATTTGACCTGACTGTTTATAGTTCGTAATGCGTGATCAAAACCGAAAGTTTCTGTGATGACTGCCCTTGCACTCTTCACCATGTAAGAATTCAACATCCATTCACGGTACAAACTCTCAACAAAAAAGGGCACGGAGGGCAAGTACCTCAACATAATGAAGGCCATATATGATAAACCCACAGCCAGCACTGTCCTGAAACGGCGAGAAGCTGAAAGATTTTTCCACTGAGACCGGGAAGAGGACAGGGATGCCCACCCACTCTCCCCACCGTTATCTAACATAGTACTGGAGGCCTTAGCCACGGCAGTCAGAGAAAACAAACAAATACAGGGAATCCAGATTGGTAAAGAAGAAGTTAAACTGTCACAATTTGCAGATGACATGATATTGTACATAAGAACCCTAAAGACAACACTCGAAGACGACTAGGAACTAGTATCGGAATCCAGCAAAGTTGCAGGATACAGAATTAACACACAGAAATATGTAGCTTTCCTATACACTACCAGTGAACTAATAGAAAGAGAAATCAGGAAAACAATTCCATTCACAGTAGCATCAGAAAGAATGAAATACCTAGGAATAAACCTTACCAAGGAAGTGAAAGACCTATACCCTGAAAACTACCAGTCACACTTATGAGAAATTAAAGGGGACACTAACAAACGGAAACTCGTCCCATGCTCGTGGCTAGGAAGAATTAATATCGTCAAAATGGCCATCCTGCCCAAGGCAATATACAGATTTGATTCAATCCCTATCACATTACCAGCAACATTCTTCAACGAACTGGATCAAATAGTTCAAACATTCATAAGGAGACACAAAAGACCCGAATAGCCAAAGCGATACTGAGAAAGAAGAATAAAGCAGGGGGGATCTCACTCCCCAACTTCAAGCTCTAACTGCAAAGCCATAGTAATCAAGGCCATTTGATCCTGACACAAGAACAGAGCCACAGACCAGTGGAACAGATTAGAGACTCCAGACATTAACCCCAACATATATGGTCAAATGACAGGTGATCAAGGAGCCATGGACATACCATGGCGAAATGACAGTCTCTTCAACAGATGGCGCTGGCAAAACCGGACAGCTACATGTAGGAGAACGAAACTGGATAACGGTCTAACCCCATACACAAAAGTCAATTCAAAGTGGATCAAAGACCTGAATGTAAGTCAGGAAACCATAAAACTCTTGGGAAAAAAACGTAGGCAAAATCCTCTTAGACATAAACATGAGTGTCCTCTTCTTGAACATATCTCCCCGTGCAAGGAAAACAACAGCAATGATGAACAAGTGGGACTATATTAAGCTGAAAAGCTTCTGTGCAGCAAAAGACACCATCAATAGAACCAAAAGGTACCCTACAGTATGGGAGAATACATTTGTAAATGACAGATCCGATAAAGGCTGGACGTCCAAAATGTATAAAGAGTTCACCCTCGTCAACAAACAAAAAAACAAATAACCCATTTTTTAAAATGGGCAGAGGAACTCAACAGACAGTTCTCCAGAAGAGACATACAGACGGCCAACAGACACATGAAGAGATGCCCCACGTCGCTTGTCGTCAGAGAAATGCAAATTAAAACCACAGTGAGTTATCACCTCACACAAGTAAGGATCGCCATCGTCGGAAAGACAAACAACAACAAATATTGGCGAGGTTGGGAAGAAAGGGGAGCCCTCCTACGCTGCTGGCGGGAATGAAATTAGTCCAACCACCGTGGAGAGCAGTATGGAGGGTCCTCAAAAGGCTCAAAATAGACTTACCGTTTGACCCAGGAATTCCACTCCTAGGAACTTAGCCTAAGAACGCAGCACTCAAGATTGGAAAAGACAGACGCACCCCTATGTTTATCGCAGCACCATTTACAATAGCCAAGAATTGGAAGCAACCCAAGTGTCCATCAGTAGATGACCGGATAAAGAAGATGTGGTACATATACACAATGGAATATTACTCAGCCACAAGGAGAAAACAGATCCGACCATTTGCAACAACATGGATGGAGCTAGAGGATATTATGCTCAGCGAAATAAGCCAAGCGGAGAGAGAGAAATACCAAATGATTTCACCCATCTGTGGAGTATAAGAACAAGGCAAAAAACTGAAGGAACCAAACAGCAGCAGAATCACAGAACCCAAGAATGGACTAACAGGTACCAAAAGGGAAAGGGACTGGGGAGGATGGGTGGGTAAGGAGGGATTTGTGGGGGGGCGGGGGGGAGAAGAAAGGGGGTATTATGATTAGCATGCATAATGTGGGAGGTGGGAGAAAGGGGAGGGCTGCACAGCACAGAGACGGGCAGGCAGCGATTCGACAACCATTGTGCTGTGCTCATGGACAGTGACTGTAACGGGGTTGGTGGGGGACGACCTGGTCTAGGGGAGAGCCTAGTAAACATAATATTCTTAATGTAATTGTAGATTAATGATAACAAGAAAGAAAGAAAGAAGAAAGAAAGAAAGAAAGAAAGAAAGAAAGAAAGAAAGAAAGAAAGAAAGAAAGAAAGAAAGAAAGAAAGAAAGAAAAGGGGGAATTACTCCCTGATAGGATCAAAGTAACTGTAAATCAACGATTAATGCACGCCTTAAGTGTCCTTAATTTTGATCACTTAAAGGGTGTCAGATGATCAGCTATGGAAACACATTTCTCTGATAGTATTCCTTACTCTTCAAAGAAAGAAAAAAGCAGTTCCTGTGTGGTGATCTTCACAATGGTTTAAAGGTCATGTCAGAGTGTGGGCAAAGGGTTTGTTTGTGTTTATACAGAGGATCAAAGCCTAACTTGGCTACCCGGAAAACGAATTAAGATACGATACGAAGAAGAACTTCCAACATCAACGTTCTCTGGAAGAGTCACTCCAGAAGATGATTGATCGTCAAGAAACTTCAACAAAGATCCTGGCGCTGTTGCAGTTGTAGCTGCATTCATCCCACCGGTTCTGGGCCTTGCCATTGGAACGAAGAAGGAGATATCCAAGCTGGCCTGTGCATAAAGTAAAACAACAAATTTGACTGGATCCATATATACTGTTGCAACTCGAACACGAATTAGGGGAAGTGCAGGTTGCGGCACTCCAAAATCTTGCGACTCTACTGTTAAAAGAACATATGGAATGTGAGCAGTTCCCAGGAATGTGTTGTTTCAATTTGTCTGATTTTTTTCTCAAACTATTCAAATTCAGTTAGACAATGTCCCTCGTGTCACTGGTAAGTTTTCACAAATGCCTAGGGTGCCTAGCTGTGTTTTTTTTTTTTTTTTTTTTTTTGGCTTCACTGGAGATGGCTGGTAATGGTAGGTCTGCTCTGGTTACGTAGCTGTATTCCTATTGTGTTAACGTGTGTATGCAACTTAATTAGTAGTTTAAAACCTATATACGTGCTTATGTTACTCTACAAGAAGATATGTCAAAGAAATCATCGATCTTCCCACGTTTTCCTCCCTCTGCTACTTCTAGAGCCTCGCCTCTTCCTTCCTAATTACAACCCTTCAGTAGAATTCGTGCCTCATAACGAAATTACCGAGTATCATAATTCTTCCGAGTGGTGAAGATACCTCAAGACAAATGCTGGGCATGAAGGCCACAGGGCATGGATCTGCAAAGAAGTAAAACGCTAACCTTTTCACACAATATTGCTCCTCTCTCACTTAACCAACTTTCCATTTCCCTGCATGGCCCTGGAAGATGACTGGTTAGCCAGAGACGGGTAAGACTCCTCAAGGGAGGGACAACCTAAGACAGGCACAGTCGCAGGGGGGCCATCAGGTGAGAAATTGGGGATCAACAGAGGTGAGGCTTAGAACCCCACGCCACCCCTGTTTAGAGAGAAATCTTCTGCATCCGTGGATGTTTTGTTGCCCCTGTCTAGCTTGGATTAATACTTATTCTATAGGCACACACCTGATCATCTACATTTGCCCTCTTACAGCACTAAACGATGTTTTCTACCTTTCTCTTGCATCTACCTACCACGTCAGCATTTTATTAAAAATTAATAATAATAACAATAATAATAAGGGAGAAATGTGGAAATCACATACAAATCAAGTATAAAAATCAAACGAATATTCATATTTGACCTGACTGTTTATAGTTCGTAATGCGTGATCAAAACCGAAAGTTTCTGTGATGACTGCCCTTGCACTCTTCACCATGTAAGAATTCAACATCCATTCACGGTACAAACTCTCAACAAAAAAGGGCACGGAGGGCAAGTACCTCAACATAATGAAGGCCATATATGATAAACCCACAGCCAGCACTGTCCTGAAACGGCGAGAAGCTGAAAGATTTTTCCACTGAGACCGGGAAGAGGACAGGGATGCCCACCCACTCTCCCCACCGTTATCTAACATAGTACTGGAGGCCTTAGCCACGGCAGTCAGAGAAAACAAACAAATACAGGGAATCCAGATTGGTAAAGAAGAAGTTAAACTGTCACAATTTGCAGATGACATGATATTGTACATAAGAACCCTAAAGACAACACTCGAAGACGACTAGGAACTAGTATCGGAATCCAGCAAAGTTGCAGGATACAGAATTAACACACAGAAATATGTAGCTTTCCTATACACTACCAGTGAACTAATAGAAAGAGAAATCAGGAAAACAATTCCATTCACAGTAGCATCAGAAAGAATGAAATACCTAGGAATAAACCTTACCAAGGAAGTGAAAGACCTATACCCTGAAAACTACCAGTCACACTTATGAGAAATTAAAGGGGACACTAACAAACGGAAACTCGTCCCATGCTCGTGGCTAGGAAGAATTAATATCGTCAAAATGGCCATCCTGCCCAAGGCAATATACAGATTTGATTCAATCCCTATCACATTACCAGCAACATTCTTCAACGAACTGGATCAAATAGTTCAAACATTCATAAGGAGACACAAAAGACCCGAATAGCCAAAGCGATACTGAGAAAGAAGAATAAAGCAGGGGGGATCTCACTCCCCAACTTCAAGCTCTAACTGCAAAGCCATAGTAATCAAGGCCATTTGATCCTGACACAAGAACAGAGCCACAGACCAGTGGAACAGATTAGAGACTCCAGACATTAACCCCAACATATATGGTCAAATGACAGGTGATCAAGGAGCCATGGACATACCATGGCGAAATGACAGTCTCTTCAACAGATGGCGCTGGCAAAACCGGACAGCTACATGTAGGAGAACGAAACTGGATAACGGTCTAACCCCATACACAAAAGTCAATTCAAAGTGGATCAAAGACCTGAATGTAAGTCAGGAAACCATAAAACTCTTGGGAAAAAAACGTAGGCAAAATCCTCTTAGACATAAACATGAGTGTCCTCTTCTTGAACATATCTCCCCGTGCAAGGAAAACAACAGCAATGATGAACAAGTGGGACTATATTAAGCTGAAAAGCTTCTGTGCAGCAAAAGACACCATCAATAGAACCAAAAGGTACCCTACAGTATGGGAGAATACATTTGTAAATGACAGATCCGATAAAGGCTGGACGTCCAAAATGTATAAAGAGTTCACCCTCGTCAACAAACAAAAAAACAAATAACCCATTTTTTAAAATGGGCAGAGGAACTCAACAGACAGTTCTCCAGAAGAGACATACAGACGGCCAACAGACACATGAAGAGATGCCCCACGTCGCTTGTCGTCAGAGAAATGCAAATTAAAACCACAGTGAGTTATCACCTCACACAAGTAAGGATCGCCATCGTCGGAAAGACAAACAACAACAAATATTGGCGAGGTTGGGAAGAAAGGGGAGCCCTCCTACGCTGCTGGCGGGAATGAAATTAGTCCAACCACCGTGGAGAGCAGTATGGAGGGTCCTCAAAAGGCTCAAAATAGACTTACCGTTTGACCCAGGAATTCCACTCCTAGGAACTTAGCCTAAGAACGCAGCACTCAAGATTGGAAAAGACAGACGCACCCCTATGTTTATCGCAGCACCATTTACAATAGCCAAGAATTGGAAGCAACCCAAGTGTCCATCAGTAGATGACCGGATAAAGAAGATGTGGTACATATACACAATGGAATATTACTCAGCCACAAGGAGAAAACAGATCCGACCATTTGCAACAACATGGATGGAGCTAGAGGATATTATGCTCAGCGAAATAAGCCAAGCGGAGAGAGAGAAATACCAAATGATTTCACCCATCTGTGGAGTATAAGAACAAGGCAAAAAACTGAAGGAACCAAACAGCAGCAGAATCACAGAACCCAAGAATGGACTAACAGGTACCAAAAGGGAAAGGGACTGGGGAGGATGGGTGGGTAAGGAGGGATTTGTGGGGGGGCGGGGGGGAGAAGAAAGGGGGTATTATGATTAGCATGCATAATGTGGGAGGTGGGAGAAAGGGGAGGGCTGCACAGCACAGAGACGGGCAGGCAGCGATTCGACAACCATTGTGCTGTGCTCATGGACAGTGACTGTAACGGGGTTGGTGGGGGACGACCTGGTCTAGGGGAGAGCCTAGTAAACATAATATTCTTAATGTAATTGTAGATTAATGATAACAAGAAAGAAAGAAAGAAGAAAGAAAGAAAGAAAGAAAGAAAGAAAGAAAGAAAGAAAGAAAGAAAGAAAGAAAGAAAGAAAGAAAGAAAGAAAAGGGGGAATTACTCCCTGATAGGATCAAAGTAACTGTAAATCAACGATTAATGCACGCCTTAAGTGTCCTTAATTTTGATCACTTAAAGGGTGTCAGATGATCAGCTATGGAAACACATTTCTCTGATAGTATTCCTTACTCTTCAAAGAAAGAAAAAAGCAGTTCCTGTGTGGTGATCTTCACAATGGTTTAAAGGTCATGTCAGAGTGTGGGCAAAGGGTTTGTTTGTGTTTATACAGAGGATCAAAGCCTAACTTGGCTACCCGGAAAACGAATTAAGATACGATACGAAGAAGAACTTCCAACATCAACGTTCTCTGGAAGAGTCACTCCAGAAGATGATTGATCGTCAAGAAACTTCAACAAAGATCCTGGCGCTGTTGCAGTTGTAGCTGCATTCATCCCACCGGTTCTGGGCCTTGCCATTGGAACGAAGAAGGAGATATCCAAGCTGGCCTGTGCATAAAGTAAAACAACAAATTTGACTGGATCCATATATACTGTTGCAACTCGAACACGAATTAGGGGAAGTGCAGGTTGCGGCACTCCAAAATCTTGCGACTCTACTGTTAAAAGAACATATGGAATGTGAGCAGTTCCCAGGAATGTGTTGTTTCAATTTGTCTGATTTTTTTCTCAAACTATTCAAATTCAGTTAGACAATGTCCCTCGTGTCACTGGTAAGTTTTCACAAATGCCTAGGGTGCCTAGCTGTGTTTTTTTTTTTTTTTTTTTTTTTGGCTTCACTGGAGATGGCTGGTAATGGTAGGTCTGCTCTGGTTACGTAGCTGTATTCCTATTGTGTTAACGTGTGTATGCAACTTAATTAGTAGTTTAAAACCTATATACGTGCTTATGTTACTCTACAAGAAGATATGTCAAAGAAATCATCGATCTTCCCACGTTTTCCTCCCTCTGCTACTTCTAGAGCCTCGCCTCTTCCTTCCTAATTACAACCCTTCAGTAGAATTCGTGCCTCATAACGAAATTACCGAGTATCATAATTCTTCCGAGTGGTGAAGATACCTCAAGACAAATGCTGGGCATGAAGGCCACAGGGCATGGATCTGCAAAGAAGTAAAACGCTAACCTTTTCACACAATATTGCTCCTCTCTCACTTAACCAACTTTCCATTTCCCTGCATGGCCCTGGAAGATGACTGGTTAGCCAGAGACGGGTAAGACTCCTCAAGGGAGGGACAACCTAAGACAGGCACAGTCGCAGGGGGGCCATCAGGTGAGAAATTGGGGATCAACAGAGGTGAGGCTTAGAACCCCACGCCACCCCTGTTTAGAGAGAAATCTTCTGCATCCGTGGATGTTTTGTTGCCCCTGTCTAGCTTGGATTAATACTTAGTCTATAGGCACACACCTGATCATCTACATTTGCCCTCTTACAGCACTAAACGATGTTTTCTACCTTTCTCTTGCATCTACCTACCACGTCAGCATTTTATTAAAAATTAATAATAATAACAATAATAATAAGGGAGAAATGTGGAAATCACATACAAATCAAGTATAAAAATCAAACGAATATTCATATTTGACCTGACTGTTTATAGTTCGTAATGCGTGATCAAAACCGAAAGTTTCTGTGATGACTGCCCTTGCACTCTTCACCATGTAAGAATTCAACATCCATTCACGGTACAAACTCTCAACAAAAAAGGGCACGGAGGGCAAGTACCTCAACATAATGAAGGCCATATATGATAAACCCACAGCCAGCACTGTCCTGAAACGGCGAGAAGCTGAAAGATTTTTCCACTGAGACCGGGAAGAGGACAGGGATGCCCACCCACTCTCCCCACCGTTATCTAACATAGTACTGGAGGCCTTAGCCACGGCAGTCAGAGAAAACAAACAAATACAGGGAATCCAGATTGGTAAAGAAGAAGTTAAACTGTCACAATTTGCAGATGACATGATATTGTACATAAGAACCCTAAAGACAACACTCGAAGACGACTAGGAACTAGTATCGGAATCCAGCAAAGTTGCAGGATACAGAATTAACACACAGAAATATGTAGCTTTCCTATACACTACCAGTGAACTAATAGAAAGAGAAATCAGGAAAACAATTCCATTCACAGTAGCATCAGAAAGAATGAAATACCTAGGAATAAACCTTACCAAGGAAGTGAAAGACCTATACCCTGAAAACTACCAGTCACACTTATGAGAAATTAAAGGGGACACTAACAAACGGAAACTCGTCCCATGCTCGTGGCTAGGAAGAATTAATATCGTCAAAATGGCCATCCTGCCCAAGGCAATATACAGATTTGATTCAATCCCTATCACATTACCAGCAACATTCTTCAACGAACTGGATCAAATAGTTCAAACATTCATAAGGAGACACAAAAGACCCGAATAGCCAAAGCGATACTGAGAAAGAAGAATAAAGCAGGGGGGATCTCACTCCCCAACTTCAAGCTCTAACTGCAAAGCCATAGTAATCAAGGCCATTTGATCCTGACACAAGAACAGAGCCACAGACCAGTGGAACAGATTAGAGACTCCAGACATTAACCCCAACATATATGGTCAAATGACAGGTGATCAAGGAGCCATGGACATACCATGGCGAAATGACAGTCTCTTCAACAGATGGCGCTGGCAAAACCGGACAGCTACATGTAGGAGAACGAAACTGGATAACGGTCTAACCCCATACACAAAAGTCAATTCAAAGTGGATCAAAGACCTGAATGTAAGTCAGGAAACCATAAAACTCTTGGGAAAAAAACGTAGGCAAAATCCTCTTAGACATAAACATGAGTGTCCTCTTCTTGAACATATCTCCCCGTGCAAGGAAAACAACAGCAATGATGAACAAGTGGGACTATATTAAGCTGAAAAGCTTCTGTGCAGCAAAAGACACCATCAATAGAACCAAAAGGTACCCTACAGTATGGGAGAATACATTTGTAAATGACAGATCCGATAAAGGCTGGACGTCCAAAATGTATAAAGAGTTCACCCTCGTCAACAAACAAAAAAACAAATAACCCATTTTTTAAAATGGGCAGAGGAACTCAACAGACAGTTCTCCAGAAGAGACATACAGACGGCCAACAGACACATGAAGAGATGCCCCACGTCGCTTGTCGTCAGAGAAATGCAAATTAAAACCACAGTGAGTTATCACCTCACACAAGTAAGGATCGCCATCGTCGGAAAGACAAACAACAACAAATATTGGCGAGGTTGGGAAGAAAGGGGAGCCCTCCTACGCTGCTGGCGGGAATGAAATTAGTCCAACCACCGTGGAGAGCAGTATGGAGGGTCCTCAAAAGGCTCAAAATAGACTTACCGTTTGACCCAGGAATTCCACTCCTAGGAACTTAGCCTAAGAACGCAGCACTCAAGATTGGAAAAGACAGACGCACCCCTATGTTTATCGCAGCACCATTTACAATAGCCAAGAATTGGAAGCAACCCAAGTGTCCATCAGTAGATGACCGGATAAAGAAGATGTGGTACATATACACAATGGAATATTACTCAGCCACAAGGAGAAAACAGATCCGACCATTTGCAACAACATGGATGGAGCTAGAGGATATTATGCTCAGCGAAATAAGCCAAGCGGAGAGAGAGAAATACCAAATGATTTCACCCATCTGTGGAGTATAAGAACAAGGCAAAAAACTGAAGGAACCAAACAGCAGCAGAATCACAGAACCCAAGAATGGACTAACAGGTACCAAAAGGGAAAGGGACTGGGGAGGATGGGTGGGTAAGGAGGGATTTGTGGGGGGGCGGGGGGGAGAAGAAAGGGGGTATTATGATTAGCATGCATAATGTGGGAGGTGGGAGAAAGGGGAGGGCTGCACAGCACAGAGACGGGCAGGCAGCGATTCGACAACCATTGTGCTGTGCTCATGGACAGTGACTGTAACGGGGTTGGTGGGGGACGACCTGGTCTAGGGGAGAGCCTAGTAAACATAATATTCTTAATGTAATTGTAGATTAATGATAACAAGAAAGAAAGAAAGAAGAAAGAAAGAAAGAAAGAAAGAAAGAAAGAAAGAAAGAAAGAAAGAAAGAAAGAAAGAAAGAAAGAAAGAAAGAAAGAAAGAAAGAAAGAAAGAAAGAAAGAAAGAAAGAAAAGGGGGAATTACTCCCTGATAGGATCAAAGTAACTGTAAATCAACGATTAATGCACGCCTTAAGTGTCCTTAATTTTGATCACTTAAAGGGTGTCAGATGATCAGCTATGGAAACACATTTCTCTGATAGTATTCCTTACTCTTCAAAGAAAGAAAAAAGCAGTTCCTGTGTGGTGATCTTCACAATGGTTTAAAGGTCATGTCAGAGTGTGGGCAAAGGGTTTGTTTGTGTTTATACAGAGGATCAAAGCCTAACTTGGCTACCCGGAAAACGAATTAAGATACGATACGAAGAAGAACTTCCAACATCAACGTTCTCTGGAAGAGTCACTCCAGAAGATGATTGATCGTCAAGAAACTTCAACAAAGATCCTGGCGCTGTTGCAGTTGTAGCTGCATTCATCCCACCGGTTCTGGGCCTTGCCATTGGAACGAAGAAGGAGATATCCAAGCTGGCCTGTGCATAAAGTAAAACAACAAATTTGACTGGATCCATATATACTGTTGCAACTCGAACACGAATTAGGGGAAGTGCAGGTTGCGGCACTCCAAAATCTTGCGACTCTACTGTTAAAAGAACATATGGAATGTGAGCAGTTCCCAGGAATGTGTTGTTTCAATTTGTCTGATTTTTTTCTCAAACTATTCAAATTCAGTTAGACAATGTCCCTCGTGTCACTGGTAAGTTTTCACAAATGCCTAGGGTGCCTAGCTGTGTTTTTTTTTTTTTTTTTTTTTTTGGCTTCACTGGAGATGGCTGGTAATGGTAGGTCTGCTCTGGTTACGTAGCTGTATTCCTATTGTGTTAACGTGTGTATGCAACTTAATTAGTAGTTTAAAACCTATATACGTGCTTATGTTACTCTACAAGAAGATATGTCAAAGAAATCATCGATCTTCCCACGTTTTCCTCCCTCTGCTACTTCTAGAGCCTCGCCTCTTCCTTCCTAATTACAACCCTTCAGTAGAATTCGTGCCTCATAACGAAATTACCGAGTATCATAATTCTTCCGAGTGGTGAAGATACCTCAAGACAAATGCTGGGCATGAAGGCCACAGGGCATGGATCTGCAAAGAAGTAAAACGCTAACCTTTTCACACAATATTGCTCCTCTCTCACTTAACCAACTTTCCATTTCCCTGCATGGCCCTGGAAGATGACTGGTTAGCCAGAGACGGGTAAGACTCCTCAAGGGAGGGACAACCTAAGACAGGCACAGTCGCAGGGGGGCCATCAGGTGAGAAATTGGGGATCAACAGAGGTGAGGCTTAGAACCCCACGCCACCCCTGTTTAGAGAGAAATCTTCTGCATCCGTGGATGTTTTGTTGCCCCTGTCTAGCTTGGATTAATACTTAGTCTATAGGCACACACCTGATCATCTACATTTGCCCTCTTACAGCACTAAACGATGTTTTCTACCTTTCTCTTGCATCTACCTACCACGTCAGCATTTTATTAAAAATTAATAATAATAACAATAATAATAAGGGAGAAATGTGGAAATCACATACAAATCAAGTATAAAAATCAAACGAATATTCATATTTGACCTGACTGCTTATAGTTCGTAATGCGTGATCAAAACCGAAAGTTTCTGTGATGACTGCCCTTGCACTCTTCACCATGTAAGAATTCAACATCCATTCACGGTACAAACTCTCAACAAAAAAGGGCACGGAGGGCAAGTACCTCAACATAATGAAGGCCATATATGATAAACCCACAGCCAGCACTGTCCTGAAACGGCGAGAAGCTGAAAGATTTTTCCACTGAGACCGGGAAGAGGACAGGGATGCCCACCCACTCTCCCCACCGTTATCTAACATAGTACTGGAGGCCTTAGCCACGGCAGTCAGAGAAAACAAACAAATACAGGGAATCCAGATTGGTAAAGAAGAAGTTAAACTGTCACAATTTGCAGATGACATGATATTGTACATAAGAACCCTAAAGACAACACTCGAAGACGACTAGGAACTAGTATCGGAATCCAGCAAAGTTGCAGGATACAGAATTAACACACAGAAATATGTAGCTTTCCTATACACTACCAGTGAACTAATAGAAAGAGAAATCAGGAAAACAATTCCATTCACAGTAGCATCAGAAAGAATGAAATACCTAGGAATAAACCTTACCAAGGAAGTGAAAGACCTATACCCTGAAAACTACCAGTCACACTTATGAGAAATTAAAGGGGACACTAACAAACGGAAACTCGTCCCATGCTCGTGGCTAGGAAGAATTAATATCGTCAAAATGGCCATCCTGCCCAAGGCAATATACAGATTTGATTCAATCCCTATCACATTACCAGCAACATTCTTCAACGAACTGGATCAAATAGTTCAAACATTCATAAGGAGACACAAAAGACCCGAATAGCCAAAGCGATACTGAGAAAGAAGAATAAAGCAGGGGGGATCTCACTCCCCAACTTCAAGCTCTAACTGCAAAGCCATAGTAATCAAGGCCATTTGATCCTGACACAAGAACAGAGCCACAGACCAGTGGAACAGATTAGAGACTCCAGACATTAACCCCAACATATATGGTCAAATGACAGGTGATCAAGGAGCCATGGACATACCATGGCGAAATGACAGTCTCTTCAACAGATGGCGCTGGCAAAACCGGACAGCTACATGTAGGAGAACGAAACTGGATAACGGTCTAACCCCATACACAAAAGTCAATTCAAAGTGGATCAAAGACCTGAATGTAAGTCAGGAAACCATAAAACTCTTGGGAAAAAAACGTAGGCAAAATCCTCTTAGACATAAACATGAGTGTCCTCTTCTTGAACATATCTCCCCGTGCAAGGAAAACAACAGCAATGATGAACAAGTGGGACTATATTAAGCTGAAAAGCTTCTGTGCAGCAAAAGACACCATCAATAGAACCAAAAGGTACCCTACAGTATGGGAGAATACATTTGTAAATGACAGATCCGATAAAGGCTGGACGTCCAAAATGTATAAAGAGTTCACCCTCGTCAACAAACAAAAAAACAAATAACCCATTTTTTAAAATGGGCAGAGGAACTCAACAGACAGTTCTCCAGAAGAGACATACAGACGGCCAACAGACACATGAAGAGATGCCCCACGTCGCTTGTCGTCAGAGAAATGCAAATTAAAACCACAGTGAGTTATCACCTCACACAAGTAAGGATCGCCATCGTCGGAAAGACAAACAACAACAAATATTGGCGAGGTTGGGAAGAAAGGGGAGCCCTCCTACGCTGCTGGCGGGAATGAAATTAGTCCAACCACCGTGGAGAGCAGTATGGAGGGTCCTCAAAAGGCTCAAAATAGACTTACCGTTTGACCCAGGAATTCCACTCCTAGGAACTTAGCCTAAGAACGCAGCACTCAAGATTGGAAAAGACAGACGCACCCCTATGTTTATCGCAGCACCATTTACAATAGCCAAGAATTGGAAGCAACCCAAGTGTCCATCAGTAGATGACCGGATAAAGAAGATGTGGTACATATACACAATGGAATATTACTCAGCCACAAGGAGAAAACAGATCCGACCATTTGCAACAACATGGATGGAGCTAGAGGATATTATGCTCAGCGAAATAAGCCAAGCGGAGAGAGAGAAATACCAAATGATTTCACCCATCTGTGGAGTATAAGAACAAGGCAAAAAACTGAAGGAACCAAACAGCAGCAGAATCACAGAACCCAAGAATGGACTAACAGGTACCAAAAGGGAAAGGGACTGGGGAGGATGGGTGGGTAAGGAGGGATTTGTGGGGGGGCGGGGGGGAGAAGAAAGGGGGTATTATGATTAGCATGCATAATGTGGGAGGTGGGAGAAAGGGGAGGGCTGCACAGCACAGAGACGGGCAGGCAGCGATTCGACAACCATTGTGCTGTGCTCATGGACAGTGACTGTAACGGGGTTGGTGGGGGACGACCTGGTCTAGGGGAGAGCCTAGTAAACATAATATTCTTAATGTAATTGTAGATTAATGATAACAAGAAAGAAAGAAAGAAAGAAAGAAAGAAAGAAAGAAAGAAAGAAAGAAAGAAAGAAAGAAAGAAAGAAAGAAAGAAAGAAAGAAAGAAAGAAAGAAAGAAAGAAAGAAAGAAAGAAAGAAAAGGGGGAATTACTCCCTGATAGGATCAAAGTAACTGTAAATCAACGATTAATGCACGCCTTAAGTGTCCTTAATTTTGATCACTTAAAGGGTGTCAGATGATCAGCTATGGAAACACATTTCTCTGATAGTATTCCTTACTCTTCAAAGAAAGAAAAAAGCAGTTCCTGTGTGGTGATCTTCACAATGGTTTAAAGGTCATGTCAGAGTGTGGGCAAAGGGTTTGTTTGTGTTTATACAGAGGATCAAAGCCTAACTTGGCTACCCGGAAAACGAATTAAGATACGATACGAAGAAGAACTTCCAACATCAACGTTCTCTGGAAGAGTCACTCCAGAAGATGATTGATCGTCAAGAAACTTCAACAAAGATCCTGGCGCTGTTGCAGTTGTAGCTGCATTCATCCCACCGGTTCTGGGCCTTGCCATTGGAACGAAGAAGGAGATATCCAAGCTGGCCTGTGCATAAAGTAAAACAACAAATTTGACTGGATCCATATATACTGTTGCAACTCGAACACGAATTAGGGGAAGTGCAGGTTGCGGCACTCCAAAATCTTGCGACTCTACTGTTAAAAGAACATATGGAATGTGAGCAGTTCCCAGGAATGTGTTGTTTCAATTTGTCTGATTTTTTTCTCAAACTATTCAAATTCAGTTAGACAATGTCCCTCGTGTCACTGGTAAGTTTTCACAAATGCCTAGGGTGCCTAGCTGTGTTTTTTTTTTTTTTTTTTTTTTTGGCTTCACTGGAGATGGCTGGTAATGGTAGGTCTGCTCTGGTTACGTAGCTGTATTCCTATTGTGTTAACGTGTGTATGCAACTTAATTAGTAGTTTAAAACCTATATACGTGCTTATGTTACTCTACAAGAAGATATGTCAAAGAAATCATCGATCTTCCCACGTTTTCCTCCCTCTGCTACTTCTAGAGCCTCGCCTCTTCCTTCCTAATTACAACCCTTCAGTAGAATTCGTGCCTCATAACGAAATTACCGAGTATCATAATTCTTCCGAGTGGTGAAGATACCTCAAGACAAATGCTGGGCATGAAGGCCACAGGGCATGGATCTGCAAAGAAGTAAAACGCTAACCTTTTCACACAATATTGCTCCTCTCTCACTTAACCAACTTTCCATTTCCCTGCATGGCCCTGGAAGATGACTGGTTAGCCAGAGACGGGTAAGACTCCTCAAGGGAGGGACAACCTAAGACAGGCACAGTCGCAGGGGGGCCATCAGGTGAGAAATTGGGGATCAACAGAGGTGAGGCTTAGAACCCCACGCCACCCCTGTTTAGAGAGAAATCTTCTGCATCCGTGGATGTTTTGTTGCCCCTGTCTAGCTTGGATTAATACTTAGTCTATAGGCACACACCTGATCATCTACATTTGCCCTCTTACAGCACTAAACGATGTTTTCTACCTTTCTCTTGCATCTACCTACCACGTCAGCATTTTATTAAAAATTAATAATAATAACAATAATAATAAGGGAGAAATGTGGAAATCACATACAAATCAAGTATAAAAATCAAACGAATATTCATATTTGACCTGACTGTTTATAGTTCGTAATGCGTGATCAAAACCGAAAGTTTCTGTGATGACTGCCCTTGCACTCTTCACCATGTAAGAATTCAACATCCATTCACGGTACAAACTCTCAACAAAAAAGGGCACGGAGGGCAAGTACCTCAACATAATGAAGGCCATATATGATAAACCCACAGCCAGCACTGTCCTGAAACGGCGAGAAGCTGAAAGATTTTTCCACTGAGACCGGGAAGAGGACAGGGATGCCCACCCACTCTCCCCACCGTTATCTAACATAGTACTGGAGGCCTTAGCCACGGCAGTCAGAGAAAACAAACAAATACAGGGAATCCAGATTGGTAAAGAAGAAGTTAAACTGTCACAATTTGCAGATGACATGATATTGTACATAAGAACCCTAAAGACAACACTCGAAGACGACTAGGAACTAGTATCGGAATCCAGCAAAGTTGCAGGATACAGAATTAACACACAGAAATATGTAGCTTTCCTATACACTACCAGTGAACTAATAGAAAGAGAAATCAGGAAAACAATTCCATTCACAGTAGCATCAGAAAGAATGAAATACCTAGGAATAAACCTTACCAAGGAAGTGAAAGACCTATACCCTGAAAACTACCAGTCACACTTATGAGAAATTAAAGGGGACACTAACAAACGGAAACTCGTCCCATGCTCGTGGCTAGGAAGAATTAATATCGTCAAAATGGCCATCCTGCCCAAGGCAATATACAGATTTGATTCAATCCCTATCACATTACCAGCAACATTCTTCAACGAACTGGATCAAATAGTTCAAACATTCATAAGGAGACACAAAAGACCCGAATAGCCAAAGCGATACTGAGAAAGAAGAATAAAGCAGGGGGGATCTCACTCCCCAACTTCAAGCTCTAACTGCAAAGCCATAGTAATCAAGGCCATTTGATCCTGACACAAGAACAGAGCCACAGACCAGTGGAACAGATTAGAGACTCCAGACATTAACCCCAACATATATGGTCAAATGACAGGTGATCAAGGAGCCATGGACATACCATGGCGAAATGACAGTCTCTTCAACAGATGGCGCTGGCAAAACCGGACAGCTACATGTAGGAGAACGAAACTGGATAACGGTCTAACCCCATACACAAAAGTCAATTCAAAGTGGATCAAAGACCTGAATGTAAGTCAGGAAACCATAAAACTCTTGGGAAAAAAACGTAGGCAAAATCCTCTTAGACATAAACATGAGTGTCCTCTTCTTGAACATATCTCCCCGTGCAAGGAAAACAACAGCAATGATGAACAAGTGGGACTATATTAAGCTGAAAAGCTTCTGTGCAGCAAAAGACACCATCAATAGAACCAAAAGGTACCCTACAGTATGGGAGAATACATTTGTAAATGACAGATCCGATAAAGGCTGGACGTCCAAAATGTATAAAGAGTTCACCCTCGTCAACAAACAAAAAAACAAATAACCCATTTTTTAAAATGGGCAGAGGAACTCAACAGACAGTTCTCCAGAAGAGACATACAGACGGCCAACAGACACATGAAGAGATGCCCCACGTCGCTTGTCGTCAGAGAAATGCAAATTAAAACCACAGTGAGTTATCACCTCACACAAGTAAGGATCGCCATCGTCGGAAAGACAAACAACAACAAATATTGGCGAGGTTGGGAAGAAAGGGGAGCCCTCCTACGCTGCTGGCGGGAATGAAATTAGTCCAACCACCGTGGAGAGCAGTATGGAGGGTCCTCAAAAGGCTCAAAATAGACTTACCGTTTGACCCAGGAATTCCACTCCTAGGAACTTAGCCTAAGAACGCAGCACTCAAGATTGGAAAAGACAGACGCACCCCTATGTTTATCGCAGCACCATTTACAATAGCCAAGAATTGGAAGCAACCCAAGTGTCCATCAGTAGATGACCGGATAAAGAAGATGTGGTACATATACACAATGGAATATTACTCAGCCACAAGGAGAAAACAGATCCGACCATTTGCAACAACATGGATGGAGCTAGAGGATATTATGCTCAGCGAAATAAGCCAAGCGGAGAGAGAGAAATACCAAATGATTTCACCCATCTGTGGAGTATAAGAACAAGGCAAAAAACTGAAGGAACCAAACAGCAGCAGAATCACAGAACCCAAGAATGGACTAACAGGTACCAAAAGGGAAAGGGACTGGGGAGGATGGGTGGGTAAGGAGGGATTTGTGGGGGGGCGGGGGGGAGAAGAAAGGGGGTATTATGATTAGCATGCATAATGTGGGAGGTGGGAGAAAGGGGAGGGCTGCACAGCACAGAGACGGGCAGGCAGCGATTCGACAACCATTGTGCTGTGCTCATGGACAGTGACTGTAACGGGGTTGGTGGGGGACGACCTGGTCTAGGGGAGAGCCTAGTAAACATAATATTCTTAATGTAATTGTAGATTAATGATAACAAAGAAAGAGAAGAAAGAAAGAAAGAAAGAAAGAAAGAAAGAAAGAAAGAAAGAAAGAAAGAAAGAAAGAAAGAAAGAAAGAAAGAAAGAAAGAAAGAAAGAAAGAAAGAAAGAAAGAAAGAAAGAAAAGGGGGAATTACTCCCTGATAGGATCAAAGTAACTGTAAATCAACGATTAATGCACGCCTTAAGTGTCCTTAATTTTGATCACTTAAAGGGTGTCAGATGATCAGCTATGGAAACACATTTCTCTGATAGTATTCCTTACTCTTCAAAGAAAGAAAAAAGCAGTTCCTGTGTGGTGATCTTCACAATGGTTTAAAGGTCATGTCAGAGTGTGGGCAAAGGGTTTGTTTGTGTTTATACAGAGGATCAAAGCCTAACTTGGCTACCCGGAAAACGAATTAAGATACGATACGAAGAAGAACTTCCAACATCAACGTTCTCTGGAAGAGTCACTCCAGAAGATGATTGATCGTCAAGAAACTTCAACAAAGATCCTGGCGCTGTTGCAGTTGTAGCTGCATTCATCCCACCGGTTCTGGGCCTTGCCATTGGAACGAAGAAGGAGATATCCAAGCTGGCCTGTGCATAAAGTAAAACAACAAATTTGACTGGATCCATATATACTGTTGCAACTCGAACACGAATTAGGGGAAGTGCAGGTTGCGGCACTCCAAAATCTTGCGACTCTACTGTTAAAAGAACATATGGAATGTGAGCAGTTCCCAGGAATGTGTTGTTTCAATTTGTCTGATTTTTTTCTCAAACTATTCAAATTCAGTTAGACAATGTCCCTCGTGTCACTGGTAAGTTTTCACAAATGCCTAGGGTGCCTAGCTGTGTTTTTTTTTTTTTTTTTTTTTTTTGGCTTCACTGGAGATGGCTGGTAATGGTAGGTCTGCTCTGGTTACGTAGCTGTATTCCTATTGTGTTAACGTGTGTATGCAACTTAATTAGTAGTTTAAAACCTATATACGTGCTTATGTTACTCTACAAGAAGATATGTCAAAGAAATCATCGATCTTCCCACGTTTTCCTCCCTCTGCTACTTCTAGAGCCTCGCCTCTTCCTTCCTAATTACAACCCTTCAGTAGAATTCGTGCCTCATAACGAAATTACCGAGTATCATAATTCTTCCGAGTGGTGAAGATACCTCAAGACAAATGCTGGGCATGAAGGCCACAGGGCATGGATCTGCAAAGAAGTAAAACGCTAACCTTTTCACACAATATTGCTCCTCTCTCACTTAACCAACTTTCCATTTCCCTGCATGGCCCTGGAAGATGACTGGTTAGCCAGAGACGGGTAAGACTCCTCAAGGGAGGGACAACCTAAGACAGGCACAGTCGCAGGGGGGCCATCAGGTGAGAAATTGGGGATCAACAGAGGTGAGGCTTAGAACCCCACGCCACCCCTGTTTAGAGAGAAATCTTCTGCATCCGTGGATGTTTTGTTGCCCCTGTCTAGCTTGGATTAATACTTAGTCTATAGGCACACACCTGATCATCTACATTTGCCCTCTTACAGCACTAAACGATGTTTTCTACCTTTCTCTTGCATCTACCTACCACGTCAGCATTTTATTAAAAATTAATAATAATAACAATAATAATAAGGGAGAAATGTGGAAATCACATACAAATCAAGTATAAAAATCAAACGAATATTCATATTTGACCTGACTGTTTATAGTTCGTAATGCGTGATCAAAACCGAAAGTTTCTGTGATGACTGCCCTTGCACTCTTCACCATGTAAGAATTCAACATCCATTCACGGTACAAACTCTCAACAAAAAAGGGCACGGAGGGCAAGTACCTCAACATAATGAAGGCCATATATGATAAACCCACAGCCAGCACTGTCCTGAAACGGCGAGAAGCTGAAAGATTTTTCCACTGAGACCGGGAAGAGGACAGGGATGCCCACCCACTCTCCCCACCGTTATCTAACATAGTACTGGAGGCCTTAGCCACGGCAGTCAGAGAAAACAAACAAATACAGGGAATCCAGATTGGTAAAGAAGAAGTTAAACTGTCACAATTTGCAGATGACATGATATTGTACATAAGAACCCTAAAGACAACACTCGAAGACGACTAGGAACTAGTATCGGAATCCAGCAAAGTTGCAGGATACAGAATTAACACACAGAAATATGTAGCTTTCCTATACACTACCAGTGAACTAATAGAAAGAGAAATCAGGAAAACAATTCCATTCACAGTAGCATCAGAAAGAATGAAATACCTAGGAATAAACCTTACCAAGGAAGTGAAAGACCTATACCCTGAAAACTACCAGTCACACTTATGAGAAATTAAAGGGGACACTAACAAACGGAAACTCGTCCCATGCTCGTGGCTAGGAAGAATTAATATCGTCAAAATGGCCATCCTGCCCAAGGCAATATACAGATTTGATTCAATCCCTATCACATTACCAGCAACATTCTTCAACGAACTGGATCAAATAGTTCAAACATTCATAAGGAGACACAAAAGACCCGAATAGCCAAAGCGATACTGAGAAAGAAGAATAAAGCAGGGGGGATCTCACTCCCCAACTTCAAGCTCTAACTGCAAAGCCATAGTAATCAAGGCCATTTGATCCTGACACAAGAACAGAGCCACAGACCAGTGGAACAGATTAGAGACTCCAGACATTAACCCCAACATATATGGTCAAATGACAGGTGATCAAGGAGCCATGGACATACCATGGCGAAATGACAGTCTCTTCAACAGATGGCGCTGGCAAAACCGGACAGCTACATGTAGGAGAACGAAACTGGATAACGGTCTAACCCCATACACAAAAGTCAATTCAAAGTGGATCAAAGACCTGAATGTAAGTCAGGAAACCATAAAACTCTTGGGAAAAAAACGTAGGCAAAATCCTCTTAGACATAAACATGAGTGTCCTCTTCTTGAACATATCTCCCCGTGCAAGGAAAACAACAGCAATGATGAACAAGTGGGACTATATTAAGCTGAAAAGCTTCTGTGCAGCAAAAGACACCATCAATAGAACCAAAAGGTACCCTACAGTATGGGAGAATACATTTGTAAATGACAGATCCGATAAAGGCTGGACGTCCAAAATGTATAAAGAGTTCACCCTCGTCAACAAACAAAAAAACAAATAACCCATTTTTTAAAATGGGCAGAGGAACTCAACAGACAGTTCTCCAGAAGAGACATACAGACGGCCAACAGACACATGAAGAGATGCCCCACGTCGCTTGTCGTCAGAGAAATGCAAATTAAAACCACAGTGAGTTATCACCTCACACAAGTAAGGATCGCCATCGTCGGAAAGACAAACAACAACAAATATTGGCGAGGTTGGGAAGAAAGGGGAGCCCTCCTACGCTGCTGGCGGGAATGAAATTAGTCCAACCACCGTGGAGAGCAGTATGGAGGGTCCTCAAAAGGCTCAAAATAGACTTACCGTTTGACCCAGGAATTCCACTCCTAGGAACTTAGCCTAAGAACGCAGCACTCAAGATTGGAAAAGACAGACGCACCCCTATGTTTATCGCAGCACCATTTACAATAGCCAAGAATTGGAAGCAACCCAAGTGTCCATCAGTAGATGACCGGATAAAGAAGATGTGGTACATATACACAATGGAATATTACTCAGCCACAAGGAGAAAACAGATCCGACCATTTGCAACAACATGGATGGAGCTAGAGGATATTATGCTCAGCGAAATAAGCCAAGCGGAGAGAGAGAAATACCAAATGATTTCACCCATCTGTGGAGTATAAGAACAAGGCAAAAAACTGAAGGAACCAAACAGCAGCAGAATCACAGAACCCAAGAATGGACTAACAGGTACCAAAAGGGAAAGGGACTGGGGAGGATGGGTGGGTAAGGAGGGATTTGTGGGGGGGCGGGGGGGAGAAGAAAGGGGGTATTATGATTAGCATGCATAATGTGGGAGGTGGGAGAAAGGGGAGGGCTGCACAGCACAGAGACGGGCAGGCAGCGATTCGACAACCATTGTGCTGTGCTCATGGACAGTGACTGTAACGGGGTTGGTGGGGGACGACCTGGTCTAGGGGAGAGCCTAGTAAACATAATATTCTTAATGTAATTGTAGATTAATGATAACAAGAAAGAAAGAAAGAAGAAAGAAAGAAAGAAAGAAAGAAAGAAAGAAAGAAAGAAAGAAAGAAAGAAAGAAAGAAAGAAAGAAAGAAAAGGGGGAATTACTCCCTGATAGGATCAAAGTAACTGTAAATCAACGATTAATGCACGCCTTAAGTGTCCTTAATTTTGATCACTTAAAGGGTGTCAGATGATCAGCTATGGAAACACATTTCTCTGATAGTATTCCTTACTCTTCAAAGAAAGAAAAAAGCAGTTCCTGTGTGGTGATCTTCACAATGGTTTAAAGGTCATGTCAGAGTGTGGGCAAAGGGTTTGTTTGTGTTTATACAGAGGATCAAAGCCTAACTTGGCTACCCGGAAAACGAATTAAGATACGATACGAAGAAGAACTTCCAACATCAACGTTCTCTGGAAGAGTCACTCCAGAAGATGATTGATCGTCAAGAAACTTCAACAAAGATCCTGGCGCTGTTGCAGTTGTAGCTGCATTCATCCCACCGGTTCTGGGCCTTGCCATTGGAACGAAGAAGGAGATATCCAAGCTGGCCTGTGCATAAAGTAAAACAACAAATTTGACTGGATCCATATATACTGTTGCAACTCGAACACGAATTAGGGGAAGTGCAGGTTGCGGCACTCCAAAAT
This sequence comes from Manis pentadactyla, assembly GCF_030020395.1. Lineage (NCBI taxonomy): Eukaryota > Metazoa > Chordata > Mammalia > Pholidota > Manidae > Manis > Manis pentadactyla. Next base: position 68,050 of record NW_026644766.1, read on the forward strand.
CTTGCGACTCTACTGTTAAAAGAACATATGGAATGTGAGCAGTTCCCAGGAATGTGTTGTTTCAATTTGTCTGATTTTTTTCTCAAACTATTCAAATTCAGTTAGACAATGTCCCTCGTGTCACTGGTAAGTTTTCACAAATGCCTAGGGTGCCTAGCTGTGTTTTTTTTTTTTTTTTTTCTTGGCTTCACTGGAGATGGCTGGTAATGGTAGGTCTGCTCTGGTTACGTAGCTGTATTCCTATTGTGTTAACGTGTGTATGCAACTTAATTAGTAGTTTAAAACCTATATACGTGCTTATGTTACTCTACAAGAAGATATGTCAAAGAAATCATCGATCTTCCCACGTTTTCCTCCCTCTGCTACTTCTAGAGCCTCGCCTCTTCCTTCCTAATTACAACCCTTCAGTAGAATTCGTGCCTCATAACGAAATTACCGAGTATCATAATTCTTCCGAGTGGTGAAGATACCTCAAGACAAATGCTGGGCATGAAGGCCACAGGGCATGGATCTGCAAAGAAGTAAAACGCTAACCTTTTCACACAATATTGCTCCTCTCTCACTTAACCAACTTTCCATTTCCCTGCATGGCCCTGGAAGATGACTGGTTAGCCAGAGACGGGTAAGACTCCTCAAGGGAGGGACAACCTAAGACAGGCACAGTCGCAGGGGGGCCATCAGGTGAGAAATTGGGGATCAACAGAGGTGAGGCTTAGAACCCCACGCACCCCTGTTTAGAGAGAAATCTTCTGCATCCGTGGATGTTTTGTTGCCCCTGTCTAGCTTGGATTAATACTTAGTCTATAGGCACACACCTGATCATCTACATTTGCCCTCTTACAGCACTAAACGATGTTTTCTACCTTTCTCTTGCATCTACCTACCACGTCAGCATTTTATTAAAAATTAATAATAATAACAATAATAATAAGGGAGAAATGTGGAAATCACATACAAATCAAGTATAAAAATCAAACGAATATTCATATTTGACCTGACTGTTTATAGTTCGTAATGCGTGATCAAAACCGAAAGTTTCTGTGATGACTGCCCTTGCACTCTTCACCATGTAAGAATTCAACATCCATTCACGGTACAAACTCTCAACAAAAAAGGGCACGGAGGGCAAGTACCTCAACATAATGAAGGCCATATATGATAAACCCACAGCCAGCACTGTCCTGAAACGGCGAGAAGCTGAAAGATTTTTCCACTGAGACCGGGAAGAGGACAGGGATGCCCACCCACTCTCCCCACCGTTATCTAACATAGTACTGGAGGCCTTAGCCACGGCAGTCAGAGAAAACAAACAAATACAGGGAATCCAGATTGGTAAAGAAGAAGTTAAACTGTCACAATTTGCAGATGACATGATATTGTACATAAGAACCCTAAAGACAACACTCGAAGACGACTAGGAACTAGTATCGGAATCCAGCAAAGTGCAGGATACAGAATTAACACACAGAAATATGTAGCTTTCCTATACACTACCAGTGAACTAATAGAAAGAGAAATCAGGAAAACAATTCCATTCACAGTAGCATCAGAAAGAATGAAATACCTAGGAATAAACCTTACCAAGGAAGTGAAAGACCTATACCCTGAAAACTACCAGTCACACTTATGAGAAATTAAAGGGGACACTAACAAACGGAAACTCGTCCCATGCTCGTGGCTAGGAAGAATTAATATCGTCAAATGGCCATCCTGCCCAAGGCAATATACAGATTTGATTCAATCCTATCACATTACCAGCAACATTCTTCAACGAACTGGATCAAATAGTTCAAACATTCATAAGGAGACACAAAGACCCGAATAGCCAAAGCGATACTGAGAAAGAAGAATAAAGCAGGGGGGATCTCACTCCCCAACTTCAAGCTCTAACTGCAAAGCCATAGTAATCAAGGCCATTGATCCTGACACAAGAACAGAGCCACAGACCAGTGGAACAGATTAGAGACTCCAGACATTAACCCCAACATATATGGTCAAATGACAGGTGATCAAGGAGCCATGGACATACCATGGCGAAATGACAGTCTCTTCAACAGATGGCGCTGGCAAAACCGGACAGCTACATGTAGGAGAACGAAACTGGATAACGGTCTAACCCCATACACAAAAGTCAATTCAAGTGGATCAAAGACCTGAATGTAAGTCAGGAAACCATAAAACTCTTGGGAAAAAAACGTAGGCAAAATCCTCTTAGACATAAACATGAGTGTCCTCTTCTTGAACATATCTCCCCGTGCAAGGAAAACAACAGCAATGATGAACAAGTGGGACTATATTAAGCTGAAAAGCTTCTGTGCAGCAAAAGACACCATCAATAGAACCAAAAGGTACCCTACAGTATGGGAGAATACATTTGTAAATGACAGATCCGATAAAGGCTGGACGTCCAAAATGTATAAAGAGTTCACCCTCGTCAACAAACAAAAAAACAAATAACCCATTTTTTAAAATGGGCAGAGGAACTCAACAGACAGTTCTCCAGAAGAGACATACAGACGGCCAACAGACACATGAAGAGATGCCCCACGTCGCTTGTCGTCAGAGAAATGCAAATTAAAACCACAGTGAGTTATCACCTCACACAAGTAAGGATCGCCATCGTCGGAAAGACAAACAACAACAAATATGTGCGAGGTTGGAAGAAAGGGGAGCCCTCCTACGCTGCTGGCGGGAATGAAATTAGTCCAACCACCGTGGAGAGCAGTATGGAGGGTCCTCAAAAGGCTCAAAATAGACTTACCGTTTGACCCAGGAATTCCACTCCTAGGAACTTAGCCTAAGAACGCAGCACTCAAGATTGGAAAAGACAGACGCACCCCTATGTTTATAGCAGCACCATTTACAATAGCCAAGAATTGGAAGCAACCCAAGTGTCCATCAGTAGATGACCGGATAAAGAAGATGTGGTACATATACACAATGGAATATTACTCAGCCACAAGGAGAAAACAGATCCGACCATTTGCAACAACATGGATGGAGCTAGAGGATATTATGCTCAGCGAAATAAGCAAGCGGAGAGAGAGAAATACCAAATGATTTCACCCATCTGTGGAGTATAAGAACAAGGCAAAAAACTGAAGGAACCAAACAGCAGCAGAATCACAGAACCCAAGAATGGACTAACAGGTACCAAAAGGGAAAGGGACTGGGGAGGATGGGTGGGGTAAGGAGGGATTTGTGGGGGGGCGGGGGGGAGAAGAAAGGGGGTATTATGATTAGCATGCATAATGTGGGAGGTGGGAGAAAGGGGAGGGCTGCACAGCACAGAGACGGGCAGGCAGCGATTCGACAACCATTGTGCTGTGCTCATGGACAGTGACTGTAACGGGGTTGGTGGGGGACGACCTGGTCTAGGGGAGAGCCTAGTAAACATAATATTCTTAATGTAATTGTAGATTAATGATAACAAGAAAGAAAGAAAGAAGAAAGAAAGAAAAGAAGAGAAAGAAAGAAAGAAAGAAAGAAAGAAAGAAAGAAAGAAAGAAAGAAAGAAAGAAAGAAAGAAAGAAAGAAAGAAAGAAAAGGGGGAATTACTCCCTGATAGGATCAAAGTAACTGTAAATCAACGATTAATGCACGCCTTAAGTGTCCTTAATTTTGATCACTTAAAGGGTGTCAGATGATCAGCTATGGAAACACATTTCTCTGATAGTATTCCTTACTCTTCAAAGAAAGAAAAAAGCAGTTCCTGTGTGGTGATCTTCACAATGGTTTAAAGGTCATGTCAGAGTGTGGGCAAAGGGTTTGTTTGTGTTTATACAGAGGATCAAAGCCTAACTTGGCTACCCGGAAAACGAATTAAGATACGATACGAAGAAGAACTTCCAACATCAACGTTCTCTGGAAGAGTCACTCCAGAAGATGATTGATCGTCAAGAAACTTCAACAAAGATCCTGGCGCTGTTGCAGTTGTAGCTGCATTCATCCCACCGGTTCTGGGCCTTGCCATTGGAACGAAGAAGGAGATATCCAAGCTGGCCTGTGCATAAAGTAAAACAACAAATTTGACTGGATCCATATATACTGTTGCAACTCGAACATGAATTAGGGGAAGTGCAGGTTGCGGCACTCCAAAATCTTGCGACTCTACTGTTAAAAGAACATATGGAATGTGAGCAGTTCCCAGGAATGTGTTGTTTCAATTTGTCTGATTTTTTTCTCAAACTATTCAAATTCAGTTAGACAATGTCCCTCGTGTCACTGGTAAGTTTTCACAAATGCCTAGGGTGCCTAGCTGTGTTTTTTTTTTTTTTTTTTTTTTTTTGGCTTCACTGGAGATGGCTGGTAATGGTAGGTCTGCTCTGGTTACGTAGCTGTATTCCTATTGTGTTAACGTGTGTATGCAACTTAATTAGTAGTTTAAAACCTATATACGTGCTTATGTTACTCTACAAGAAGATATGTCAAAGAAATCATCGATCTTCCCACGTTTTCCTCCCTCTGCTACTTCTAGAGCCTCGCCTCTTCCTTCCTAATTACAACCCTTCAGTAGAATTCGTGCCTCATAACGAAATTACCGAGTATCATAATTCTTCCGAGTGGTGAAGATACCTCAAGACAAATGCTGGGCATGAAGGCCACAGGGCATGGATCTGCAAAGAAGTAAAACGCTAACCTTTTCACACAATATTGCTCCTCTCTCACTTAACCAACTTTCCATTTCCCTGCATGGCCCTGGAAGATGACTGGTTAGCCAGAGACGGGTAAGACTCCTCAAGGGAGGGACAACCTAAGACAGGCACAGTCGCAGGGGGGCCATCAGGTGAGAAATTGGGGATCAACAGAGGTGAGGCTTAGAACCCCACGCCACCCCTGTTTAGAGAGAAATCTTCTGCATCCGTGGATGTTTTGTTGCCCCTGTCTAGCTTGGATTAATACTTAGTCTATAGGCACACACCTGATCATCTACATTTGCCCTCTTACAGCACTAAACGATGTTTTCTACCTTTCTCTTGCATCTACCTACCACGTCAGCATTTTATTAAAAATTAATAATAATAACAATAATAATAAGGGAGAAATGTGGAAATCACATACAAATCAAGTATAAAAATCAAACGAATATTCATATTTGACCTGACTGTTTATAGTTCGTAATGCGTGATCAAAACCGAAAGTTTCTGTGATGACTGCCCTTGCACTCTTCACCATGTAAGAATTCAACATCCATTCACGGTACAAACTCTCAACAAAAAAGGGCACGGAGGGCAAGTACCTCAACATAATGAAGGCCATATATGATAAACCCACAGCCAGCACTGTCCTGAAACGGCGAGAAGCTGAAAGATTTTTCCACTGAGACCGGGAAGAGGACAGGGATGCCCACCCACTCTCCCCACCGTTATCTAACATAGTACTGGAGGCCTTAGCCACGGCAGTCAGAGAAAACAAACAAATACAGGGAATCCAGATTGGTAAAGAAGAAGTTAAACTGTCACAATTTGCAGATGACATGATATTGTACATAAGAACCCTAAAGACAACACTCGAAGACGACTAGGAACTAGTATCGGAATCCAGCAAAGTTGCAGGATACAGAATTAACACACAGAAATATGTAGCTTTCCTATACACTACCAGTGAACTAATAGAAAGAGAAATCAGGAAAACAATTCCATTCACAGTAGCATCAGAAAGAATGAAATACCTAGGAATAAACCTTACCAAGGAAGTGAAAGACCTATACCCTGAAAACTACCAGTCACACTTATGAGAAATTAAAGGGGACACTAACAAACGGAAACTCGTCCCATGCTCGTGGCTAGGAAGAATTAATATCGTCAAAATGGCCATCCTGCCCAAGGCAATATACAGATTTGATTCAATCCCTATCACATTACCAGCAACATTCTTCAACGAACTGGATCAAATAGTTCAAACATTCATAAGGAGACACAAAAGACCCGAATAGCCAAAGCGATACTGAGAAAGAAGAATAAAGCAGGGGGGATCTCACTCCCCAACTTCAAGCTCTAACTGCAAAGCCATAGTAATCAAGGCCATTTGATCCTGACACAAGAACAGAGCCACAGACCAGTGGAACAGATTAGAGACTCCAGACATTAACCCCAACATATATGGTCAAATGACAGGTGATCAAGGAGCCATGGACATACCATGGCGAAATGACAGTCTCTTCAACAGATGGCGCTGGCAAAACCGGACAGCTACATGTAGGAGAACGAAACTGGATAACGGTCTAACCCCATACACAAAAGTCAATTCAAAGTGGATCAAAGACCTGAATGTAAGTCAGGAAACCATAAAACTCTTGGGAAAAAAACGTAGGCAAAATCCTCTTAGACATAAACATGAGTGTCCTCTTCTTGAACATATCTCCCCGTGCAAGGAAAACAACAGCAATGATGAACAAGTGGGACTATATTAAGCTGAAAAGCTTCTGTGCAGCAAAAGACACCATCAATAGAACCAAAAGGTACCCTACAGTATGGGAGAATACATTTGTAAATGACAGATCCGATAAAGGCTGGACGTCCAAAATGTATAAAGAGTTCACCCTCATCAACAAACAAAAAAACAAATAACCCATTTTTTAAAATGGGCAGAGGAACTCAACAGACAGTTCTCCAGAAGAGACATACAGACGGCCAACAGACACATGAAGAGATGCCCCACGTCGCTTGTCGTCAGAGAAATGCAAATTAAAACCACAGTGAGTTATCACCTCACACAAGTAAGGATCGCCATCGTCGGAAAGACAAACAACAACAAATATTGGCGAGGTTGGGAAGAAAGGGGAGCCCTCCTACGCTGCTGGCGGGAATGAAATTAGTCCAACCACCGTGGAGAGCAGTATGGAGGGTCCTCAAAAGGCTCAAAATAGACTTACCGTTTGACCCAGGAATTCCACTCCTAGGAACTTAGCCTAAGAACGCAGCACTCAAGATTGGAAAAGACAGACGCACCCCTATGTTTATCGCAGCACCATTTACAATAGCCAAGAATTGGAAGCAACCCAAGTGTCCATCAGTAGATGACCGGATAAAGAAGATGTGGTACATATACACAATGGAATATTACTCAGCCACAAGGAGAAAACAGATCCGACCATTTGCAACAACATGGATGGAGCTAGAGGATATTATGCTCAGCGAAATAAGCCAAGCGGAGAGAGAGAAATACCAAATGATTTCACCCATCTGTGGAGTATAAGAACAAGGCAAAAAACTGAAGGAACCAAACAGCAGCAGAATCACAGAACCCAAGAATGGACTAACAGGTACCAAAAGGGAAAGGGACTGGGGAGGATGGGTGGGTAAGGAGGGATTTGTGGGGGGGCGGGGGGGAGAAGAAAGGGGGTATTATGATTAGCATGCATAATGTGGGAGGTGGGAGAAAGGGGAGGGCTGCACAGCACAGAGACGGGCAGGCAGCGATTCGACAACCATTGTGCTGTGCTCATGGACAGTGACTGTAACGGGGTTGGTGGGGGACGACCTGGTCTAGGGGAGAGCCTAGTAAACATAATATTCTTAATGTAATTGTAGATTAATGATAACAAGAAAGAAAGAAGAAAGAAAGAAAGAAAGAAAGAAAGAAAGAAAGAAAGAAAGAAAGAAAGAAAGAAAGAAAGAAAGAAAGAAAGAAAGAAAGAAAGAAAGAAAGAAAGAAAGAAAGAAAGAAAGAAAGAAAGAAAGAAAGAAAGAAAGAAAGAAAGAAAGAAAGAAAGAAAGAAAGAAAGAAAGAAAAGGGGGAATTACTCCCTGATAGGATCAAAGTAACTGTAAATCAACGATTAATGCACGCCTTAAGTGTCCTTAATTTTGATCACTTAAAGGGTGTCAGATGATCAGCTATGGAAACACATTTCTCTGATAGTATTCCTTACTCTTCAAAGAAAGAAAAAAGCAGTTCCTGTGTGGTGATCTTCACAATGGTTTAAAGGTCATGTCAGAGTGTGGGCAAAGGGTTTGTTTGTGTTTATACAGAGGATCAAAGCCTAACTTGGCTACCCGGAAAACGAATTAAGATACGATACGAAGAAGAACTTCCAACATCAACGTTCTCTGGAAGAGTCACTCCAGAAGATGATTGATCGTCAAGAAACTTCAACAAAGATCCTGGCGCTGTTGCAGTTGTAGCTGCATTCATCCCACCGGTTCTGGGCCTTGCCATTGGAACGAAGAAGGAGATATCCAAGCTGGCCTGTGCATAAAGTAAAACAACAAATTTGACTGGATCCATATATACTGTTGCAACTCGAACACGAATTAGGGGAAGTGCAGGTTGCGGCACTCCAAAATCTTGCGACTCTACTGTTAAAAGAACATATGGAATGTGAGCAGTTCCCAGGAATGTGTTGTTTCAATTTGTCTGATTTTTTTCTCAAACTATTCAAATTCAGTTAGACAATGTCCCTCGTGTCACTGGTAAGTTTTCACAAATGCCTAGGGTGCCTAGCTGTGTTTTTTTTTTTTTTTTTTTTTTGGCTTCACTGGAGATGGCTGGTAATGGTAGGTCTGCTCTGGTTACGTAGCTGTATTCCTATTGTGTTAACGTGTGTATGCAACTTAATTAGTAGTTTAAAACCTATATACGTGCTTATGTTACTCTACAAGAAGATATGTCAAAGAAATCATCGATCTTCCCACGTTTTCCTCCCTCTGCTACTTCTAGAGCCTCGCCTCTTCCTTCCTAATTACAACCCTTCAGTAGAATTCGTGCCTCATAACGAAATTACCGAGTATCATAATTCTTCCGAGTGGTGAAGATACCTCAAGACAAATGCTGGGCATGAAGGCCACAGGGCATGGATCTGCAAAGAAGTAAAACGCTAACCTTTTCACACAATATTGCTCCTCTCTCACTTAACCAACTTTCCATTTCCCTGCATGGCCCTGGAAGATGACTGGTTAGCCAGAGACGGGTAAGACTCCTCAAGGGAGGGACAACCTAAGACAGGCACAGTCGCAGGGGGGCCATCAGGTGAGAAATTGGGGATCAACAGAGGTGAGGCTTAGAACCCCACGCCACCCCTGTTTAGAGAGAAATCTTCTGCATCCGTGGATGTTTTGTTGCCCCTGTCTAGCTTGGATTAATACTTAGTCTATAGGCACACACCTGATCATCTACATTTGCCCTCTTACAGCACTAAACGATGTTTTCTACCTTTCTCTTGCATCTACCTACCACGTCAGCATTTTATTAAAAATTAATAATAATAACAATAATAATAAGGGAGAAATGTGGAAATCACATACAAATCAAGTATAAAAATCAAACGAATATTCATATTTGACCTGACTGTTTATAGTTCGTAATGCGTGATCAAAACCGAAAGTTTCTGTGATGACTGCCCTTGCACTCTTCACCATGTAAGAATTCAACATCCATTCACGGTACAAACTCTCAACAAAAAAGGGCACGGAGGGCAAGTACCTCAACATAATGAAGGCCATATATGATAAACCCACAGCCAGCACTGTCCTGAAACGGCGAGAAGCTGAAAGATTTTTCCACTGAGACCGGGAAGAGGACAGGGATGCCCACCCACTCTCCCCACCGTTATCTAACATAGTACTGGAGGCCTTAGCCACGGCAGTCAGAGAAAACAAACAAATACAGGGAATCCAGATTGGTAAAGAAGAAGTTAAACTGTCACAATTTGCAGATGACATGATATTGTACATAAGAACCCTAAAGACAACACTCGAAGACGACTAGGAACTAGTATCGGAATCCAGCAAAGTTGCAGGATACAGAATTAACACACAGAAATATGTAGCTTTCCTATACACTACCAGTGAACTAATAGAAAGAGAAATCAGGAAAACAATTCCATTCACAGTAGCATCAGAAAGAATGAAATACCTAGGAATAAACCTTACCAAGGAAGTGAAAGACCTATACCCTGAAAACTACCAGTCACACTTATGAGAAATTAAAGGGGACACTAACAAACGGAAACTCGTCCCATGCTCGTGGCTAGGAAGAATTAATATCGTCAAAATGGCCATCCTGCCCAAGGCAATATACAGATTTGATTCAATCCCTATCACATTACCAGCAACATTCTTCAACGAACTGGATCAAATAGTTCAAACATTCATAAGGAGACACAAAAGACCCGAATAGCCAAAGCGATACTGAGAAAGAAGAATAAAGCAGGGGGGATCTCACTCCCCAACTTCAAGCTCTAACTGCAAAGCCATAGTAATCAAGGCCATTTGATCCTGACACAAGAACAGAGCCACAGACCAGTGGAACAGATTAGAGACTCCAGACATTAACCCCAACATATATGGTCAAATGACAGGTGATCAAGGAGCCATGGACATACCATGGCGAAATGACAGTCTCTTCAACAGATGGCGCTGGCAAAACCGGACAGCTACATGTAGGAGAACGAAACTGGATAACGGTCTAACCCCATACACAAAAGTCAATTCAAAGTGGATCAAAGACCTGAATGTAAGTCAGGAAACCATAAAACTCTTGGGAAAAAAACGTAGGCAAAATCCTCTTAGACATAAACATGAGTGTCCTCTTCTTGAACATATCTCCCCGTGCAAGGAAAACAACAGCAATGATGAACAAGTGGGACTATATTAAGCTGAAAAGCTTCTGTGCAGCAAAAGACACCATCAATAGAACCAAAAGGTACCCTACAGTATGGGAGAATACATTTGTAAATGACAGATCCGATAAAGGCTGGACGTCCAAAATGTATAAAGAGTTCACCCTCATCAACAAACAAAAAAACAAATAACCCATTTTTTAAAATGGGCAGAGGAACTCAACAGACAGTTCTCCAGAAGAGACATACAGACGGCCAACAGACACATGAAGAGATGCCCCACGTCGCTTGTCGTCAGAGAAATGCAAATTAAAACCACAGTGAGTTATCACCTCACACAAGTAAGGATCGCCATCGTCGGAAAGACAAACAACAACAAATATTGGCGAGGTTGGGAAGAAAGGGGAGCCCTCCTACGCTGCTGGCGGGAATGAAATTAGTCCAACCACCGTGGAGAGCAGTATGGAGGGTCCTCAAAAGGCTCAAAATAGACTTACCGTTTGACCCAGGAATTCCACTCCTAGGAACTTAGCCTAAGAACGCAGCACTCAAGATTGGAAAAGACAGACGCACCCCTATGTTTATCGCAGCACCATTTACAATAGCCAAGAATTGGAAGCAACCCAAGTGTCCATCAGTAGATGACCGGATAAAGAAGATGTGGTACATATACACAATACTCAGCCACAAGGAGAAAACAGATCCGACCATTTGCAACAACATGGATGGAGCTAGAGGATATTATGCTCAGCGAAATAAGCCAAGCGGAGAGAGAGAAATACCAAATGATTTCACCCATCTGTGGAGTATAAGAACAAGGCAAAAAACTGAAGGAACCAAACAGCAGCAGAATCACAGAACCCAAGAATGGACTAACAGGTACCAAAAGGGAAAGGGACTGGGGAGGATGGGTGGGTAAGGAGGGATTTGTGGGGGGGCGGGGGGGAGAAGAAAGGGGGTATTATGATTAGCATGCATAATGTGGGAGGTGGGAGAAAGGGGAGGGCTGCACAGCACAGAGACGGGCAGGCAGCGATTCGACAACCATTGTGCTGTGCTCATGGACAGTGACTGTAACGGGGTTGGTGGGGGACGACCTGGTCTAGGGGAGAGCCTAGTAAACATAATATTCTTAATGTAATTGTAGATTAATGATAACAAGAAAGAAAGAAAGAAGAAAGAAAGAAAGAAAGAAAGAAAGAAAGAAAGAAAGAAAGAAAGAAAGAAAGAAAGAAAGAAAGAAAGAAAGAAAGAAAGAAAGAAAGAAAAGGGGGAATTACTCCCTGATAGGATCAAAGTAACTGTAAATCAACGATTAATGCACGCCTTAAGTGTCCTTAATTTTGATCACTTAAAGGGTGTCAGATGATCAGCTATGGAAACACATTTCTCTGATAGTATTCCTTACTCTTCAAAGAAAGAAAAAAGCAGTTCCTGTGTGGTGATCTTCACAATGGTTTAAAGGTCATGTCAGAGTGTGGGCAAAGGGTTTGTTTGTGTTTATACAGAGGATCAAAGCCTAACTTGGCTACCCGGAAAACGAATTAAGATACGATACGAAGAAGAACTTCCAACATCAACGTTCTCTGGAAGAGTCACTCCAGAAGATGATTGATCGTCAAGAAACTTCAACAAAGATCCTGGCGCTGTTGCAGTTGTAGCTGCATTCATCCCACCGGTTCTGGGCCTTGCCATTGGAACGAAGAAGGAGATATCCAAGCTGGCCTGTGCATAAAGTAAAACAACAAATTTGACTGGATCCATATATACTGTTGCAACTCGAACACGAATTAGGGGAAGTGCAGGTTGCGGCACTCCAAAATCTTGCGACTCTACTGTTAAAAGAACATATGGAATGTGAGCAGTTCCCAGGAATGTGTTGTTTCAATTTGTCTGATTTTTTTCTCAAACTATTCAAATTCAGTTAGACAATGTCCCTCGTGTCACTGGTAAGTTTTCACAAATGCCTAGGGTGCCTAGCTGTGTTTTTTTTTTTTTTTTTTTTTGGCTTCACTGGAGATGGCTGGTAATGGTAGGTCTGCTCTGGTTACGTAGCTGTATTCCTATTGTGTTAACGTGTGTATGCAACTTAATTAGTAGTTTAAAACCTATATACGTGCTTATGTTACTCTACAAGAAGATATGTCAAAGAAATCATCGATCTTCCCACGTTTTCCTCCCTCTGCTACTTCTAGAGCCTCGCCTCTTCCTTCCTAATTACAACCCTTCAGTAGAATTCGTGCCTCATAACGAAATTACCGAGTATCATAATTCTTCCGAGTGGTGAAGATACCTCAAGACAAATGCTGGGCATGAAGGCCACAGGGCATGGATCTGCAAAGAAGTAAAACGCTAACCTTTTCACACAATATTGCTCCTCTCTCACTTAACCAACTTTCCATTTCCCTGCATGGCCCTGGAAGATGACTGGTTAGCCAGAGACGGGTAAGACTCCTCAAGGGAGGGACAACCTAAGACAGGCACAGTCGCAGGGGGGCCATCAGGTGAGAAATTGGGGATCAACAGAGGTGAGGCTTAGAACCCCACGCCACCCCTGTTTAGAGAGAAATCTTCTGCATCCGTGGATGTTTTGTTGCCCCTGTCTAGCTTGGATTAATACTTAGTCTATAGGCACACACCTGATCATCTACATTTGCCCTCTTACAGCACTAAACGATGTTTTCTACCTTTCTCTTGCATCTACCTACCACGTCAGCATTTTATTAAAAATTAATAATAATAACAATAATAATAAGGGAGAAATGTGGAAATCACATACAAATCAAGTATAAAAATCAAACGAATATTCATATTTGACCTGACTGTTTATAGTTCGTAATGCGTGATCAAAACCGAAAGTTTCTGTGATGACTGCCCTTGCACTCTTCACCATGTAAGAATTCAACATCCATTCACGGTACAAACTCTCAACAAAAAAGGGCACGGAGGGCAAGTACCTCAACATAATGAAGGCCATATATGATAAACCCACAGCCAGCACTGTCCTGAAACGGCGAGAAGCTGAAAGATTTTTCCACTGAGACCGGGAAGAGGACAGGGATGCCCACCCACTCTCCCCACCGTTATCTAACATAGTACTGGAGGCCTTAGCCACGGCAGTCAGAGAAAACAAACAAATACAGGGAATCCAGATTGGTAAAGAAGAAGTTAAACTGTCACAATTTGCAGATGACATGATATTGTACATAAGAACCCTAAAGACAACACTCGAAGACGACTAGGAACTAGTATCGGAATCCAGCAAAGTTGCAGGATACAGAATTAACACACAGAAATATGTAGCTTTCCTATACACTACCAGTGAACTAATAGAAAGAGAAATCAGGAAAACAATTCCATTCACAGTAGCATCAGAAAGAATGAAATACCTAGGAATAAACCTTACCAAGGAAGTGAAAGACCTATACCCTGAAAACTACCAGTCACACTTATGAGAAATTAAAGGGGACACTAACAAACGGAAACTCGTCCCATGCTCGTGGCTAGGAAGAATTAATATCGTCAAAATGGCCATCCTGCCCAAGGCAATATACAGATTTGATTCAATCCCTATCACATTACCAGCAACATTCTTCAACGAACTGGATCAAATAGTTCAAACATTCATAAGGAGACACAAAAGACCCGAATAGCCAAAGCGATACTGAGAAAGAAGAATAAAGCAGGGGGGATCTCACTCCCCAACTTCAAGCTCTAACTGCAAAGCCATAGTAATCAAGGCCATTTGATCCTGACACAAGAACAGAGCCACAGACCAGTGGAACAGATTAGAGACTCCAGACATTAACCCCAACATATATGGTCAAATGACAGGTGATCAAGGAGCCATGGACATACCATGGCGAAATGACAGTCTCTTCAACAGATGGCGCTGGCAAAACCGGACAGCTACATGTAGGAGAACGAAACTGGATAACGGTCTAACCCCATACACAAAAGTCAATTCAAAGTGGATCAAAGACCTGAATGTAAGTCAGGAAACCATAAAACTCTTGGGAAAAAAACGTAGGCAAAATCCTCTTAGACATAAACATGAGTGTCCTCTTCTTGAACATATCTCCCCGTGCAAGGAAAACAACAGCAATGATGAACAAGTGGGACTATATTAAGCTGAAAAGCTTCTGTGCAGCAAAAGACACCATCAATAGAACCAAAAGGTACCCTACAGTATGGGAGAATACATTTGTAAATGACAGATCCGATAAAGGCTGGACGTCCAAAATGTATAAAGAGTTCACCCTCGTCAACAAACAAAAAAACAAATAACCCATTTTTTAAAATGGGCAGAGGAACTCAACAGACAGTTCTCCAGAAGAGACATACAGACGGCCAACAGACACATGAAGAGATGCCCCACGTCGCTTGTCGTCAGAGAAATGCAAATTAAAACCACAGTGAGTTATCACCTCACACAAGTAAGGATCGCCATCGTCGGAAAGACAAACAACAACAAATATTGGCGAGGTTGGGAAGAAAGGGGAGCCCTCCTACGCTGCTGGCGGGAATGAAATTAGTCCAACCACCGTGGAGAGCAGTATGGAGGGTCCTCAAAAGGCTCAAAATAGACTTACCGTTTGACCCAGGAATTCCACTCCTAGGAACTTAGCCTAAGAACGCAGCACTCAAGATTGGAAAAGACAGACGCACCCCTATGTTTATCGCAGCACCATTTACAATAGCCAAGAATTGGAAGCAACCCAAGTGTCCATCAGTAGATGACCGGATAAAGAAGATGTGGTACATATACACAACACTCAGCCACAAGGAGAAAACAGATCCGACCATTTGCAACAACATGGATGGAGCTAGAGGATATTATGCTCAGCGAAATAAGCCAAGCGGAGAGAGAGAAATACCAAATGATTTCACCCATCTGTGGAGTATAAGAACAAGGCAAAAAACTGAAGGAACCAAACAGCAGCAGAATCACAGAACCCAAGAATGGACTAACAGGTACCAAAAGGGAAAGGGACTGGGGAGGATGGGTGGGTAAGGAGGGATTTGTGGGGGGGGCGGGGGGGAGAAGAAAGGGGGTATTATGATTAGCATGCATAATGTGGGAGGTGGGAGAAAGGGGAGGGCTGCACAGCACAGAGACGGGCAGGCAGCGATTCGACAACCATTGTGCTGTGCTCATGGACAGTGACTGTAACGGGGTTGGTGGGGGACGACCTGGTCTAGGGGAGAGCCTAGTAAACATAATATTCTTAATGTAATTGTAGATTAATGATAACAAGAAAGAAAGAAAGAAGAAAGAAAGAAAGAAAGAAAGAAAGAAAGAAAGAAAGAAAGAAAGAAAGAAAGAAAGAAAGAAAGAAAGAAAGAAAGAAAGAAAGAAAAGGGGGAATTACTCCCTGATAGGATCAAAGTAACTGTAAATCAACGATTAATGCACGCCTTAAGTGTCCTTAATTTTGATCACTTAAAGGGTGTCAGATGATCAGCTATGGAAACACATTTCTCTGATAGTATTCCTTACTCTTCAAAGAAAGAAAAAAGCAGTTCCTGTGTGGTGATCTTCACAATGGTTTAAAGGTCATGTCAGAGTGTGGGCAAAGGGTTTGTTTGTGTTTATACAGAGGATCAAAGCCTAACTTGGCTACCCGGAAAACGAATTAAGATACGATACGAAGAAGAACTTCCAACATCAACGTTCTCTGGAAGAGTCACTCCAGAAGATGATTGATCGTCAAGAAACTTCAACAAAGATCCTGGCGCTGTTGCAGTTGTAGCTGCATTCATCCCACCGGTTCTGGGCCTTGCCATTGGAACGAAGAAGGAGATATCCAAGCTGGCCTGTGCATAAAGTAAAACAACAAATTTGACTGGATCCATATATACTGTTGCAACTCGAACACGAATTAGGGGAAGTGCAGGTTGCGGCACTCCAAAATCTTGCGACTCTACTGTTAAAAGAACATATGGAATGTGAGCAGTTCCCAGGAATGTGTTGTTTCAATTTGTCTGATTTTTTTCTCAAACTATTCAAATTCAGTTAGACAATGTCCCTCGTGTCACTGGTAAGTTTTCACAAATGCCTAGGGTGCCTAGCTGTGTTTTTTTTTTTTTTTTTTTTTTTGGCTTCACTGGAGATGGCTGGTAATGGTAGGTCTGCTCTGGTTACGTAGCTGTATTCCTATTGTGTTAACGTGTGTATGCAACTTAATTAGTAGTTTAAAACCTATATACGTGCTTATGTTACTCTACAAGAAGATATGTCAAAGAAATCATCGATCTTCCCACGTTTTCCTCCCTCTGCTACTTCTAGAGCCTCGCCTCTTCCTTCCTAATTACAACCCTTCAGTAGAATTCGTGCCTCATAACGAAATTACCGAGTATCATAATTCTTCCGAGTGGTGAAGATACCTCAAGACAAATGCTGGGCATGAAGGCCACAGGGCATGGATCTGCAAAGAAGTAAAACGCTAACCTTTTCACACAATATTGCTCCTCTCTCACTTAACCAACTTTCCATTTCCCTGCATGGCCCTGGAAGATGACTGGTTAGCCAGAGACGGGTAAGACTCCTCAAGGGAGGGACAACCTAAGACAGGCACAGTCGCAGGGGGGCCATCAGGTGAGAAATTGGGGATCAACAGAGGTGAGGCTTAGAACCCCACGCCACCCCTGTTTAGAGAGAAATCTTCTGCATCCGTGGATGTTTTGTTGCCCCTGTCTAGCTTGGATTAATACTTAGTCTATAGGCACACACCTGATCATCTACATTTGCCCTCTTACAGCACTAAACGATGTTTTCTACCTTTCTCTTGCATCTACCTACCACAGCATTTTATTAAAAATTAATAATAATAACAATAATAATAAGGGAGAAATGTGGAAATCACATACAAATCAAGTATAAAAATCAAACGAATATTCATATTTGACCTGACTGTTTATAGTTCGTAATGCGTGATCAAAACCGAAAGTTTCTGTGATGACTGCCCTTGCACTCTTCACCATGTAAGAATTCAACATCCATTCACGGTACAAACTCTCAACAAAAAAGGGCACGGAGGGCAAGTACCTCAACATAATGAAGGCCATATATGATAAACCCACAGCCAGCACTGTCCTGAAACGGCGAGAAGCTGAAAGATTTTTCCACTGAGACCGGGAAGAGGACAGGGATGCCCACCCACTCTCCCCACCGTTATCTAACATAGTACTGGAGGCCTTAGCCACGGCAGTCAGAGAAAACAAACAAATACAGGGAATCCAGATTGGTAAAGAAGAAGTTAAACTGTCACAATTTGCAGATGACATGATATTGTACATAAGAACCCTAAAGACAACACTCGAAGACGACTAGGAACTAGTATCGGAATCCAGCAAAGTTGCAGGATACAGAATTAACACACAGAAATATGTAGCTTTCCTATACACTACCAGTGAACTAATAGAAAGAGAAATCAGGAAAACAATTCCATTCACAGTAGCATCAGAAAGAATGAAATACCTAGGAATAAACCTTACCAAGGAAGTGAAAGACCTATACCCTGAAAACTACCAGTCACACTTATGAGAAATTAAAGGGGACACTAACAAACGGAAACTCGTCCCATGCTCGTGGCTAGGAAGAATTAATATCGTCAAAATGGCCATCCTGCCCAAGGCAATATACAGATTTGATTCAATCCCTATCACATTACCAGCAACATTCTTCAACGAACTGGATCAAATAGTTCAAACATTCATAAGGAGACACAAAAGACCCGAATAGCCAAAGCGATACTGAGAAAGAAGAATAAAGCAGGGGGGATCTCACTCCCCAACTTCAAGCTCTAACTGCAAAGCCATAGTAATCAAGGCAATTTGATCCTGACACAAGAACAGAGCCACAGACCAGTGGAACAGATTAGAGACTCCAGACATTAACCCCAACATATATGGTCAAATGACAGGTGATCAAGGAGCCATGGACATACCATGGCGAAATGACAGTCTCTTCAACAGATGGCGCTGGCAAAACCGGACAGCTACATGTAGGAGAACGAAACTGGATAACGGTCTAACCCCATACACAAAAGTCAATTCAAAGTGGATCAAAGACCTGAATGTAAGTCAGGAAACCATAAAACTCTTGGGAAAAAAACGTAGGCAAAATCCTCTTAGACATAAACATGAGTGTCCTCTTCTTGAACATATCTCCCCGTGCAAGGAAAACAACAGCAATGATGAACAAGTGGGACTATATTAAGCTGAAAAGCTTCTGTGCAGCAAAAGACACCATCAATAGAACCAAAAGGTACCCTACAGTATGGGAGAATACATTTGTAAATGACAGATCCGATAAAGGCTGGACGTCCAAAATGTATAAAGAGTTCACCCTCGTCAACAAACAAAAAAACAAATAACCCATTTTTTAAAATGGGCAGAGGAACTCAACAGACAGTTCTCCAGAAGAGACATACAGACGGCCAACAGACACATGAAGAGATGCCCCACGTCGCTTGTCGTCAGAGAAATGCAAATTAAAACCACAGTGAGTTATCACCTCACACAAGTAAGGATCGCCATCGTCGGAAAGACAAACAACAACAAATATTGGCGAGGTTGGGAAGAAAGGGGAGCCCTCCTACGCTGCTGGCGGGAATGAAATTAGTCCAACCACCGTGGAGAGCAGTATGGAGGGTCCTCAAAAGGCTCAAAATAGACTTACCGTTTGACCCAGGAATTCCACTCCTAGGAACTTAGCCTAAGAACGCAGCACTCAAGATTGGAAAAGACAGACGCACCCCTATGTTTATCGCAGCACCATTTACAATAGCCAAGAATTGGAAGCAACCCAAGTGTCCATCAGTAGATGACCGGATAAAGAAGATGTGGTACATATACACAATGGAATATTACTCAGCCACAAGGAGAAAACAGATCCGACCATTTGCAACAACATGGATGGAGCTAGAGGATATTATGCTCAGCGAAATAAGCCAAGCGGAGAGAGAGAAATACCAAATGATTTCACCCATCTGTGGAGTATAAGAACAAGGCAAAAAACTGAAGGAACCAAACAGCAGCAGAATCACAGAACCCAAGAATGGACTAACAGGTACCAAAAGGGAAAGGGACTGGGGAGGATGGGTGGGTAAGGAGGGATTTGTGGGGGGGCGGGGGGGAGAAGAAAGGGGGTATTATGATTAGCATGCATAATGTGGGAGGTGGGAGAAAGGGGAGGGCTGCACAGCACAGAGACGGGCAGGCAGCGATTCGACAACCATTGTGCTGTGCTCATGGACAGTGACTGTAACGGGGTTGGTGGGGGACGACCTGGTCTAGGGGAGAGCCTAGTAAACATAATATTCTTAATGTAATTGTAGATTAATGATAACAAGAAAGAAAGAAAGAAGAAAAGAAAGAAAGAGAAAGAAAGAAAGAAAGAAAGAAAGAAAGAAAGAAAGAAAGAAAGAAAGAAAGAAAGAAAGAAAGAAAGAAAGAAAGAAAGAAAGAAAGAAAGAAAGAAAGAAAGAAAGAAAGAAAAGGGGGAATTACTCCCTGATAGGATCAAAGTAACTGTAAATCAACGATTAATGCACGCCTTAAGTGTCCTTAATTTTGATCACTTAAAGGGTGTCAGATGATCAGCTATGGAAACACATTTCTCTGATAGTATTCCTTACTCTTCAAAGAAAGAAAAAAGCAGTTCCTGTGTGGTGATCTTCACAATGGTTTAAAGGTCATGTCAGAGTGTGGGCAAAGGGTTTGTTTGTGTTTATACAGAGGATCAAAGCCTAACTTGGCTACCCGGAAAACGAATTAAGATACGATACGAAGAAGAACTTCCAACATCAACGTTCTCTGGAAGAGTCACTCCAGAAGATGATTGATCGTCAAGAAACTTCAACAAAGATCCTGGCGCTGTTGCAGTTGTAGCTGCATTCATCCCACCGGTTCTGGGCCTTGCCATTGGAACGAAGAAGGAGATATCCAAGCTGGCCTGTGCATAAAGTAAAACAACAAATTTGACTGGATCCATATATACTGTTGCAACTCGAACACGAATTAGGGGAAGTGCAGGTTGCGGCACTCCAAAATCTTGCGACTCTACTGTTAAAAGAACATATGGAATGTGAGCAGTTCCCAGGAATGTGTTGTTTCAATTTGTCTGATTTTTTTCTCAAACTATTCAAATTCAGTTAGACAATGTCCCTCGTGTCACTGGTAAGTTTTCACAAATGCCTAGGGTGCCTAGCTGTGTTTTTTTTTTTTTTTTTTTTTTTGGCTTCACTGGAGATGGCTGGTAATGGTAGGTCTGCTCTGGTTACGTAGCTGTATTCCTATTGTGTTAACGTGTGTATGCAACTTAATTAGTAGTTTAAAACCTATATACGTGCTTATGTTACTCTACAAGAAGATATGTCAAAGAAATCATCGATCTTCCCACGTTTTCCTCCCTCTGCTACTTCTAGAGCCTCGCCTCTTCCTTCCTAATTACAACCCTTCAGTAGAATTCGTGCCTCATAACGAAATTACCGAGTATCATAATTCTTCCGAGTGGTGAAGATACCTCAAGACAAATGCTGGGCATGAAGGCCACAGGGCATGGATCTGCAAAGAAGTAAAACGCTAACCTTTTCACACAATATTGCTCCTCTCTCACTTAACCAACTTTCCATTTCCCTGCATGGCCCTGGAAGATGACTGGTTAGCCAGAGACGGGTAAGACTCCTCAAGGGAGGGACAACCTAAGACAGGCACAGTCGCAGGGGGGCCATCAGGTGAGAAATTGGGGATCAACAGAGGTGAGGCTTAGAACCCCACGCCACCCCTGTTTAGAGAGAAATCTTCTGCATCCGTGGATGTTTTGTTGCCCCTGTCTAGCTTGGATTAATACTTAGTCTATAGGCACACACCTGATCATCTACATTTGCCCTCTTACAGCACTAAACGATGTTTTCTACCTTTCTCTTGCATCTACCTACCACGTCAGCATTTTATTAAAAATTAATAATAATAACAATAATAATAAGGGAGAAATGTGGAAATCACATACAAATCAAGTATAAAAATCAAACGAATATTCATATTTGACCTGACTGTTTATAGTTCGTAATGCGTGATCAAAACCGAAAGTTTCTGTGATGACTGCCCTTGCACTCTTCACCATGTAAGAATTCAACATCCATTCACGGTACAAACTCTCAACAAAAAAGGGCACGGAGGGCAAGTACCTCAACATAATGAAGGCCATATATGATAAACCCACAGCCAGCACTGTCCTGAAACGGCGAGAAGCTGAAAGATTTTTCCACTGAGACCGGGAAGAGGACAGGGATGCCCACCCACTCTCCCCACCGTTATCTAACATAGTACTGGAGGCCTTAGCCACGGCAGTCAGAGAAAACAAACAAATACAGGGAATCCAGATTGGTAAAGAAGAAGTTAAACTGTCACAATTTGCAGATGACATGATATTGTACATAAGAACCCTAAAGACAACACTCGAAGACGACTAGGAACTAGTATCGGAATCCAGCAAAGTTGCAGGATACAGAATTAACACACAGAAATATGTAGCTTTCCTATACACTACCAGTGAACTAATAGAAAGAGAAATCAGGAAAACAATTCCATTCACAGTAGCATCAGAAAGAATGAAATACCTAGGAATAAACCTTACCAAGAAGTGAAAGACCTATACCCTGAAAACTACCAGTCACACTTATGAGAAATTAAAGGGGACACTAACAAACGGAAACTCGTCCCATGCTCGTGGCTAGGAAGAATTAATATCGTCAAAATGGCCATCCTGCCCAAGGCAATATACAGATTTGATTCAATCCCTATCACATTACCAGCAACATTCTTCAACGAACTGGATCAAATAGTTCAAACATTCATAAGGAGACACAAAAAGACCCGAATAGCCAAAGCGATACTGAGAAAGAAGAATAAAGCAGGGGGGATCTCACTCCCCAACTTCAAGCTCTAACTGCAAAGCCATAGTAATCAAGGCCATTTGATCCTGACACAAGAACAGAGCCACAGACCAGTGGAACAGATTAGAGACTCCAGACATTAACCCCAACATATATGGTCAAATGACAGGTGATCAAGGAGCCATGGACATACCATGGCGAAATGACAGTCTCTTCAACAGATGGCGCTGGCAAAACCGGACAGCTACATGTAGGAGAACGAAACTGGATAACGGTCTAACCCCATACACAAAAGTCAATTCAAAGTGGATCAAAGACCTGAATGTAAGTCAGGAAACCATAAAACTCTTGGGAAAAAAACGTAGGCAAAATCCTCTTAGACATAAACATGAGTGTCCTCTTCTTGAACATATCTCCCCGTGCAAGGAAAACAACAGCAATGATGAACAAGTGGGACTATATTAAGCTGAAAAGCTTCTGTGCAGCAAAAGACACCATCAATAGAACCAAAAGGTACCCTACAGTATGGGAGAATACATTTGTAAATGACAGATCCGATAAAGGCTGGACGTCCAAAATGTATAAAGAGTTCACCCTCGTCAACAAACAAAAAAACAAATAACCCATTTTTTAAAATGGGCAGAGGAACTCAACAGACAGTTCTCCAGAAGAGACATACAGACGGCCAACAGACACATGAAGAGATGCCCCACGTCGCTTGTCGTCAGAGAAATGCAAATTAAAACCACAGTGAGTTATCACCTCACACAAGTAAGGATCGCCATCGTCGGAAAGACAAACAACAACAAATATTGGCGAGGTTGGGAAGAAAGGGGAGCCCTCCTACGCTGCTGGCGGGAATGAAATTAGTCCAACCACCGTGGAGAGCAGTATGGAGGGTCCTCAAAAGGCTCAAAATAGACTTACCGTTTGACCCAGGAATTCCACTCCTAGGAACTTAGCCTAAGAACGCAGCACTCAAGATTGGAAAAGACAGACGCACCCCTATGTTTATCGCAGCACCATTTACAATAGCCAAGAATTGGAAGCAACCCAAGTGTCCATCAGTAGATGACCGGATAAAGAAGATGTGGTACATATACACAATGGAATATTACTCAGCCACAAGGAGAAAACAGATCCGACCATTTGCAACAACATGGATGGAGCTAGAGGATATTATGCTCAGCGAAATAAGCCAAGCGGAGAGAGAGAAATACCAAATGATTTCACCCATCTGTGGAGTATAAGAACAAGGCAAAAAACTGAAGGAACCAAACAGCAGCAGAATCACAGAACCCAAGAATGGACTAACAGGTACCAAAAGGGAAAGGGACTGGGGAGGATGGGTGGGTAAGGAGGGATTTGTGGGGGGGCGGGGGGGAGAAGAAAGGGGGTATTATGATTAGCATGCATAATGTGGGAGGTGGGAGAAAGGGGAGGGCTGCACAGCACAGAGACGGGCAGGCAGCGATTCGACAACCATTGTGCTGTGCTCATGGACAGTGACTGTAACGGGGTTGGTGGGGGACGACCTGGTCTAGGGGAGAGCCTAGTAAACATAATATTCTTAATGTAATTGTAGATTAATGATAACAAGAAAGAAAGAAAGAAGAAAGAAAGAAAGAAAGAAAGAAAGAAAGAAAGAAAGAAAGAAAGAAAGAAAGAAAGAAAGAAAGAAAGAAAGAAAGAAAGAAAGAAAGAAAGAAAGAAAGAAAGAAAGAAAGAAAGAAAGAAAAGGGGGAATTACTCCCTGATAGGATCAAAGTAACTGTAAATCAACGATTAATGCACGCCTTAAGTGTCCTTAATTTTGATCACTTAAAGGGTGTCAGATGATCAGCTATGGAAACACATTTCTCTGATAGTATTCCTTACTCTTCAAAGAAAGAAAAAAGCAGTTCCTGTGTGGTGATCTTCACAATGGTTTAAAGGTCATGTCAGAGTGTGGGCAAAGGGTTTGTTTGTGTTTATACAGAGGATCAAAGCCTAACTTGGCTACCCGGAAAACGAATTAAGATACGATACGAAGAAGAACTTCCAACATCAACGTTCTCTGGAAGAGTCACTCCAGAAGATGATTGATCGTCAAGAAACTTCAACAAAGATCCTGGCGCTGTTGCAGTTGTAGCTGCATTCATCCCACCGGTTCTGGGCCTTGCCATTGGAACGAAGAAGGAGATATCCAAGCTGGCCTGTGCATAAAGTAAAACAACAAATTTGACTGGATCCATATATACTGTTGCAACTCGAACACGAATTAGGGGAAGTGCAGGTTGCGGCACTCCAAAATCTTGCGACTCTACTGTTAAAAGAACATATGGAATGTGAGCAGTTCCCAGGAATGTGTTGTTTCAATTTGTCTGATTTTTTTCTCAAACTATTCAAATTCAGTTAGACAATGTCCCTCGTGTCACTGGTAAGTTTTCACAAATGCCTAGGGTGCCTAGCTGTGTGTTTTTTTTTTTTTTTTTTTTTGGCTTCACTGGAGATGGCTGGTAATGGTAGGTCTGCTCTGGTTACGTAGCTGTATTCCTATTGTGTTAACGTGTGTATGCAACTTAATTAGTAGTTTAAAACCTATATACGTGCTTATGTTACTCTACAAGAAGATATGTCAAAGAAATCATCGATCTTCCCACGTTTTCCTCCCTCTGCTACTTCTAGAGCCTCGCCTCTTCCTTCCTAATTACAACCCTTCAGTAGAATTCGTGCCTCATAACGAAATTACCGAGTATCATAATTCTTCCGAGTGGTGAAGATACCTCAAGACAAATGCTGGGCATGAAGGCCACAGGGCATGGATCTGCAAAGAAGTAAAACGCTAACCTTTTCACACAATATTGCTCCTCTCTCACTTAACCAACTTTCCATTTCCCTGCATGGCCCTGGAAGATGACTGGTTAGCCAGAGACGGGTAAGACTCCTCAAGGGAGGGACAACCTAAGACAGGCACAGTCGCAGGGGGGCCATCAGGTGAGAAATTGGGGATCAACAGAGGTGAGGCTTAGAACCCCACGCCACCCCTGTTTAGAGAGAAATCTTCTGCATCCGTGGATGTTTTGTTGCCCCTGTCTAGCTTGGATTAATACTTAGTCTATAGGCACACACCTGATCATCTACATTTGCCCTCTTACAGCACTAAACGATGTTTTCTACCTTTCTCTTGCATCTACCTACCACGTCAGCATTTTATTAAAAATTAATAATAATAACAATAATAATAAGGGAGAAATGTGGAAATCACATACAAATCAAGTATAAAAATCAAACGAATATTCATATTTGACCTGACTGTTTATAGTTCGTAATGCGTGATCAAAACCGAAAGTTTCTGTGATGACTGCCCTTGCACTCTTCACCATGT
Source organism: Manis pentadactyla (assembly GCF_030020395.1). NCBI lineage: Eukaryota > Metazoa > Chordata > Mammalia > Pholidota > Manidae > Manis > Manis pentadactyla. The sequence goes on from NW_026644766.1 coordinate 93,878, forward strand.
AAGAATTCAACATCCATTCACGGTACAAACTCTCAACAAAAAAGGGCACGGAGGGCAAGTACCTCAACATAATGAAGGCCATATATGATAAACCCACAGCCAGCACTGTCCTGAAACGGCGAGAAGCTGAAAGATTTTTCCACTGAGACCGGGAAGAGGACAGGGATGCCCACCCACTCTCCCCACCGTTATCTAACATAGTACTGGAGGCCTTAGCCACGGCAGTCAGAGAAAACAAACAAATACAGGGAATCCAGATTGGTAAAGAAGAAGTTAAACTGTCACAATTTGCAGATGACATGATATTGTACATAAGAACCCTAAAGACAACACTCGAAGACGACTAGGAACTAGTATCGGAATCCAGCAAAGTTGCAGGATACAGAATTAACACACAGAAATATGTAGCTTTCCTATACACTACCAGTGAACTAATAGAAAGAGAAATCAGGAAAACAATTCCATTCACAGTAGCATCAGAAAGAATGAAATACCTAGGAATAAACCTTACCAAGGAAGTGAAAGACCTATACCCTGAAAACTACCAGTCACACTTATGAGAAATTAAAGGGGACACTAACAAACGGAAACTCGTCCCATGCTCGTGGCTAGGAAGAATTAATATCGTCAAAATGGCCATCCTGCCCAAGGCAATATACAGATTTGATTCAATCCCTATCACATTACCAGCAACATTCTTCAACGAACTGGATCAAATAGTTCAAACATTCATAAGGAGACACAAAAGACCCGAATAGCCAAAGCGATACTGAGAAAGAAGAATAAAGCAGGGGGGATCTCACTCCCCAACTTCAAGCTCTAACTGCAAAGCCATAGTAATCAAGGCCATTTGATCCTGACACAAGAACAGAGCCACAGACCAGTGGAACAGATTAGAGACTCCAGACATTAACCCCAACATATATGGTCAAATGACAGGTGATCAAGGAGCCATGGACATACCATGGCGAAATGACAGTCTCTTCAACAGATGGCGCTGGCAAAACCGGACAGCTACATGTAGGAGAACGAAACTGGATAACGGTCTAACCCCATACACAAAAGTCAATTCAAAGTGGATCAAAGACCTGAATGTAAGTCAGGAAACCATAAAACTCTTGGGAAAAAAACGTAGGCAAAATCCTCTTAGACATAAACATGAGTGTCCTCTTCTTGAACATATCTCCCCGTGCAAGGAAAACAACAGCAATGATGAACAAGTGGGACTATATTAAGCTGAAAAGCTTCTGTGCAGCAAAAGACACCATCAATAGAACCAAAAGGTACCCTACAGTATGGGAGAATACATTTGTAAATGACAGATCCGATAAAGGCTGGACGTCCAAAATGTATAAAGAGTTCACCCTCGTCAACAAACAAAAAAACAAATAACCCATTTTTTAAAATGGGCAGAGGAACTCAACAGACAGTTCTCCAGAAGAGACATACAGACGGCCAACAGACACATGAAGAGATGCCCCACGTCGCTTGTCGTCAGAGAAATGCAAATTAAAACCACAGTGAGTTATCACCTCACACAAGTAAGGATCGCCATCGTCGGAAAGACAAACAACAACAAATATTGGCGAGGTTGGGAAGAAAGGGGAGCCCTCCTACGCTGCTGGCGGGAATGAAATTAGTCCAACCACCGTGGAGAGCAGTATGGAGGGTCCTCAAAAGGCTCAAAATAGACTTACCGTTTGACCCAGGAATTCCACTCCTAGGAACTTAGCCTAAGAACGCAGCACTCAAGATTGGAAAAGACAGACGCACCCCTATGTTTATCGCAGCACCATTTACAATAGCCAAGAATTGGAAGCAACCCAAGTGTCCATCAGTAGATGACCGGATAAAGAAGATGTGGTACATATACACAATGGAATATTACTCAGCCACAAGGAGAAAACAGATCCGACCATTTGCAACAACATGGATGGAGCTAGAGGATATTATGCTCAGCGAAATAAGCCAAGCGGAGAGAGAGAAATACCAAATGATTTCACCCATCTGTGGAGTATAAGAACAAGGCAAAAAACTGAAGGAACCAAACAGCAGCAGAATCACAGAACCCAAGAATGGACTAACAGGTACCAAAAGGGAAAGGGACTGGGGAGGATGGGTGGGTAGGGAGGGATTTGTGGGGGGGCGGGGGGGAGAAGAAAGGGGGTATTATGATTAGCATGCATAATGTGGGAGGTGGGAGAAAGGGGAGGGCTGCACAGCACAGAGACGGGCAGGCAGCGATTCGACAACCATTGTGCTGTGCTCATGGACAGTGACTGTAACGGGGTTGGTGGGGGACGACCTGGTCTAGGGGAGAGCCTAGTAAACATAATATTCTTAATGTAATTGTAGATTAATGATAACAAGAAAGAAAGAAAGAAGAAAGAAAGAAAGAAAGAAAGAAAGAAAGAAAGAAAGAAAGAAAGAAAGAAAGAAAGAAAGAAAGAAAGAAAGAAAGAAAGAAAGAAAGAAAGAAAAGGGGGAATTACTCCCTGATAGGATCAAAGTAACTGTAAATCAACGATTAATGCACGCCTTAAGTGTCCTTAATTTTGATCACTTAAAGGGTGTCAGATGATCAGCTATGGAAACACATTTCTCTGATAGTATTCCTTACTCTTCAAAGAAAGAAAAAAGCAGTTCCTGTGTGGTGATCTTCACAATGGTTTAAAGGTCATGTCAGAGTGTGGGCAAAGGGTTTGTTTGTGTTTATACAGAGGATCAAAGCCTAACTTGGCTACCCGGAAAACGAATTAAGATACGATACGAAGAAGAACTTCCAACATCAACGTTCTCTGGAAGAGTCACTCCAGAAGATGATTGATCGTCAAGAAACTTCAACAAAGATCCTGGCGCTGTTGCAGTTGTAGCTGCATTCATCCCACCGGTTCTGGGCCTTGCCATTGGAACGAAGAAGGAGATATCCAAGCTGGCCTGTGCATAAAGTAAAACAACAAATTTGACTGGATCCATATATACTGTTGCAACTCGAACACGAATTAGGGGAAGTGCAGGTTGCGGCACTCCAAAATCTTGCGACTCTACTGTTAAAAGAACATATGGAATGTGAGCAGTTCCCAGGAATGTGTTGTTTCAATTTGTCTGATTTTTTTCTCAAACTATTCAAATTCAGTTAGACAATGTCCCTCGTGTCACTGGTAAGTTTTCACAAATGCCTAGGGTGCCTAGCTGTGTTTTTTTTTTTTTTTTTTTTTTTGGCTTCACTGGAGATGGCTGGTAATGGTAGGTCTGCTCTGGTTACGTAGCTGTATTCCTATTGTGTTAACGTGTGTATGCAACTTAATTAGTAGTTTAAAACCTATATACGTGCTTATGTTACTCTACAAGAAGATATGTCAAAGAAATCATCGATCTTCCCACGTTTTCCTCCCTCTGCTACTTCTAGAGCCTCGCCTCTTCCTTCCTAATTACAACCCTTCAGTAGAATTCGTGCCTCATAACGAAATTACCGAGTATCATAATTCTTCCGAGTGGTGAAGATACCTCAAGACAAATGCTGGGCATGAAGGCCACAGGGCATGGATCTGCAAAGAAGTAAAACGCTAACCTTTTCACACAATATTGCTCCTCTCTCACTTAACCAACTTTCCATTTCCCTGCATGGCCCTGGAAGATGACTGGTTAGCCAGAGACGGGTAAGACTCCTCAAGGGAGGGACAACCTAAGACAGGCACAGTCGCAGGGGGGCCATCAGGTGAGAAATTGGGGATCAACAGAGGTGAGGCTTAGAACCCCACGCCACCCCTGTTTAGAGAGAAATCTTCTGCATCCGTGGATGTTTTGTTGCCCCTGTCTAGCTTGGATTAATACTTAGTCTATAGGCACACACCTGATCATCTACATTTGCCCTCTTACAGCACTAAACGATGTTTTCTACCTTTCTCTTGCATCTACCTACCACGTCAGCATTTTATTAAAAATTAATAATAATAACAATAATAATAAGGGAGAAATGTGGAAATCACATACAAATCAAGTATAAAAATCAAACGAATATTCATATTTGACCTGACTGTTTATAGTTCGTAATGCGTGATCAAAACCGAAAGTTTCTGTGATGACTGCCCTTGCACTCTTCACCATGTAAGAATTCAACATCCATTCACGGTACAAACTCTCAACAAAAAAGGGCACGGAGGGCAAGTACCTCAACATAATGAAGGCCATATATGATAAACCCACAGCCAGCACTGTCCTGAAACGGCGAGAAGCTGAAAGATTTTTCCACTGAGACCGGGAAGAGGACAGGGATGCCCACCCACTCTCCCCACCGTTATCTAACATAGTACTGGAGGCCTTAGCCACGGCAGTCAGAGAAAACAAACAAATACAGGGAATCCAGATTGGTAAAGAAGAAGTTAAACTGTCACAATTTGCAGATGACATGATATTGTACATAAGAACCCTAAAGACAACACTCGAAGACGACTAGGAACTAGTATCGGAATCCAGCAAAGTTGCAGGATACAGAATTAACACACAGAAATATGTAGCTTTCCTATACACTACCAGTGAACTAATAGAAAGAGAAATCAGGAAAACAATTCCATTCACAGTAGCATCAGAAAGAATGAAATACCTAGGAATAAACCTTACCAAGGAAGTGAAAGACCTATACCCTGAAAACTACCAGTCACACTTATGAGAAATTAAAGGGGACACTAACAAACGGAAACTCGTCCCATGCTCGTGGCTAGGAAGAATTAATATCGTCAAAATGGCCATCCTGCCCAAGGCAATATACAGATTTGATTCAATCCCTATCACATTACCAGCAACATTCTTCAACGAACTGGATCAAATAGTTCAAACATTCATAAGGAGACACAAAAGACCCGAATAGCCAAAGCGATACTGAGAAAGAAGAATAAAGCAGGGGGGATCTCACTCCCCAACTTCAAGCTCTAACTGCAAAGCCATAGTAATCAAGGCCATTTGATCCTGACACAAGAACAGAGCCACAGACCAGTGGAACAGATTAGAGACTCCAGACATTAACCCCAACATATATGGTCAAATGACAGGTGATCAAGGAGCCATGGACATACCATGGCGAAATGACAGTCTCTTCAACAGATGGCGCTGGCAAAACCGGACAGCTACATGTAGGAGAACGAAACTGGATAACGGTCTAACCCCATACACAAAAGTCAATTCAAAGTGGATCAAAGACCTGAATGTAAGTCAGGAAACCATAAAACTCTTGGGAAAAAAACGTAGGCAAAATCCTCTTAGACATAAACATGAGTGTCCTCTTCTTGAACATATCTCCCCGTGCAAGGAAAACAACAGCAATGATGAACAAGTGGGACTATATTAAGCTGAAAAGCTTCTGTGCAGCAAAAGACACCATCAATAGAACCAAAAGGTACCCTACAGTATGGGAGAATACATTTGTAAATGACAGATCCGATAAAGGCTGGACGTCCAAAATGTATAAAGAGTTCACCCTCATCAACAAACAAAAAAACAAATAACCCATTTTTTAAAATGGGCAGAGGAACTCAACAGACAGTTCTCCAGAAGAGACATACAGACGGCCAACAGACACATGAAGAGATGCCCCACGTCGCTTGTCGTCAGAGAAATGCAAATTAAAACCACAGTGAGTTATCACCTCACACAAGTAAGGATCGCCATCGTCGGAAAGACAAACAACAACAAATATTGGCGAGGTTGGGAAGAAAGGGGAGCCCTCCTACGCTGCTGGCGGGAATGAAATTAGTCCAACCACCGTGGAGAGCAGTATGGAGGGTCCTCAAAAGGCTCAAAATAGACTTACCGTTTGACCCAGGAATTCCACTCCTAGGAACTTAGCCTAAGAACGCAGCACTCAAGATTGGAAAAGACAGACGCACCCCTATGTTTATCGCAGCACCATTTACAATAGCCAAGAATTGGAAGCAACCCAAGTGTCCATCAGTAGATGACCGGATAAAGAAGATGTGGTACATATACACAATACTCAGCCACAAGGAGAAAACAGATCCGACCATTTGCAACAACATGGATGGAGCTAGAGGATATTATGCTCAGCGAAATAAGCCAAGCGGAGAGAGAGAAATACCAAATGATTTCACCCATCTGTGGAGTATAAGAACAAGGCAAAAAACTGAAGGAACCAAACAGCAGCAGAATCACAGAACCCAAGAATGGACTAACAGGTACCAAAAGGGAAAGGGACTGGGGAGGATGGGTGGGTAAGGAGGGATTTGTGGGGGGGCGGGGGGGAGAAGAAAGGGGGTATTATGATTAGCATGCATAATGTGGGAGGTGGGAGAAAGGGGAGGGCTGCACAGCACAGAGACGGGCAGGCAGCGATTCGACAACCATTGTGCTGTGCTCATGGACAGTGACTGTAACGGGGTTGGTGGGGGACGACCTGGTCTAGGGGAGAGCCTAGTAAACATAATATTCTTAATGTAATTGTAGATTAATGATAACAAGAAAGAAAGAAAGAAGAAAGAAAGAAAGAAAGAAAGAAAGAAAGAAAGAAAGAAAGAAAGAAAGAAAGAAAGAAAGAAAGAAAGAAAGAAAGAAAGAAAGAAAGAAAGAAAGAAAGAAAGAAAAGGGGGAATTACTCCCTGATAGGATCAAAGTAACTGTAAATCAACGATTAATGCACGCCTTAAGTGTCCTTAATTTTGATCACTTAAAGGGTGTCAGATGATCAGCTATGGAAACACATTTCTCTGATAGTATTCCTTACTCTTCAAAGAAAGAAAAAAGCAGTTCCTGTGTGGTGATCTTCACAATGGTTTAAAGGTCATGTCAGAGTGTGGGCAAAGGGTTTGTTTGTGTTTATACAGAGGATCAAAGCCTAACTTGGCTACCCGGAAAACGAATTAAGATACGATACGAAGAAGAACTTCCAACATCAACGTTCTCTGGAAGAGTCACTCCAGAAGATGATTGATCGTCAAGAAACTTCAACAAAGATCCTGGCGCTGTTGCAGTTGTAGCTGCATTCATCCCACCGGTTCTGGGCCTTGCCATTGGAACGAAGAAGGAGATATCCAAGCTGGCCTGTGCATAAAGTAAAACAACAAATTTGACTGGATCCATATATACTGTTGCAACTCGAACACGAATTAGGGGAAGTGCAGGTTGCGGCACTCCAAAATCTTGCGACTCTACTGTTAAAAGAACATATGGAATGTGAGCAGTTCCCAGGAATGTGTTGTTTCAATTTGTCTGATTTTTTTCTCAAACTATTCAAATTCAGTTAGACAATGTCCCTCGTGTCACTGGTAAGTTTTCACAAATGCCTAGGGTGCCTAGCTGTGTTTTTTTTTTTTTTTTTTTTTTTGGCTTCACTGGAGATGGCTGGTAATGGTAGGTCTGCTCTGGTTACGTAGCTGTATTCCTATTGTGTTAACGTGTGTATGCAACTTAATTAGTAGTTTAAAACCTATATACGTGCTTATGTTACTCTACAAGAAGATATGTCAAAGAAATCATCGATCTTCCCACGTTTTCCTCCCTCTGCTACTTCTAGAGCCTCGCCTCTTCCTTCCTAATTACAACCCTTCAGTAGAATTCGTGCCTCATAACGAAATTACCGAGTATCATAATTCTTCCGAGTGGTGAAGATACCTCAAGACAAATGCTGGGCATGAAGGCCACAGGGCATGGATCTGCAAAGAAGTAAAACGCTAACCTTTTCACACAATATTGCTCCTCTCTCACTTAACCAACTTTCCATTTCCCTGCATGGCCCTGGAAGATGACTGGTTAGCCAGAGACGGGTAAGACTCCTCAAGGGAGGGACAACCTAAGACAGGCACAGTCGCAGGGGGGCCATCAGGTGAGAAATTGGGGATCAACAGAGGTGAGGCTTAGAACCCCACGCCACCCCTGTTTAGAGAGAAATCTTCTGCATCCGTGGATGTTTTGTTGCCCCTGTCTAGCTTGGATTAATACTTAGTCTATAGGCACACACCTGATCATCTACATTTGCCCTCTTACAGCACTAAACGATGTTTTCTACCTTTCTCTTGCATCTACCTACCACGTCAGCATTTTATTAAAAATTAATAATAATAACAATAATAATAAGGGAGAAATGTGGAAATCACATACAAATCAAGTATAAAAATCAAACGAATATTCATATTTGACCTGACTGTTTATAGTTCGTAATGCGTGATCAAAACCGAAAGTTTCTGTGATGACTGCCCTTGCACTCTTCACCATGTAAGAATTCAACATCCATTCACGGTACAAACTCTCAACAAAAAAGGGCACGGAGGGCAAGTACCTCAACATAATGAAGGCCATATATGATAAACCCACAGCCAGCACTGTCCTGAAACGGCGAGAAGCTGAAAGATTTTTCCACTGAGACCGGGAAGAGGACAGGGATGCCCACCCACTCTCCCCACCGTTATCTAACATAGTACTGGAGGCCTTAGCCACGGCAGTCAGAGAAAACAAACAAATACAGGGAATCCAGATTGGTAAAGAAGAAGTTAAACTGTCACAATTTGCAGATGACATGATATTGTACATAAGAACCCTAAAGACAACACTCGAAGACGACTAGGAACTAGTATCGGAATCCAGCAAAGTTGCAGGATACAGAATTAACACACAGAAATATGTAGCTTTCCTATACACTACCAGTGAACTAATAGAAAGAGAAATCAGGAAAACAATTCCATTCACAGTAGCATCAGAAAGAATGAAATACCTAGGAATAAACCTTACCAAGGAAGTGAAAGACCTATACCCTGAAAACTACCAGTCACACTTATGAGAAATTAAAGGGGACACTAACAAACGGAAACTCGTCCCATGCTCGTGGCTAGGAAGAATTAATATCGTCAAAATGGCCATCCTGCCCAAGGCAATATACAGATTTGATTCAATCCCTATCACATTACCAGCAACATTCTTCAACGAACTGGATCAAATAGTTCAAACATTCATAAGGAGACACAAAAGACCCGAATAGCCAAAGCGATACTGAGAAAGAAGAATAAAGCAGGGGGGATCTCACTCCCCAACTTCAAGCTCTAACTGCAAAGCCATAGTAATCAAGGCAATTTGATCCTGACACAAGAACAGAGCCACAGACCAGTGGAACAGATTAGAGACTCCAGACATTAACCCCAACATATATGGTCAAATGACAGGTGATCAAGGAGCCATGGACATACCATGGCGAAATGACAGTCTCTTCAACAGATGGCGCTGGCAAAACCGGACAGCTACATGTAGGAGAACGAAACTGGATAACGGTCTAACCCCATACACAAAAGTCAATTCAAAGTGGATCAAAGACCTGAATGTAAGTCAGGAAACCATAAAACTCTTGGGAAAAAAACGTAGGCAAAATCCTCTTAGACATAAACATGAGTGTCCTCTTCTTGAACATATCTCCCCGTGCAAGGAAAACAACAGCAATGATGAACAAGTGGGACTATATTAAGCTGAAAAGCTTCTGTGCAGCAAAAGACACCATCAATAGAACCAAAAGGTACCCTACAGTATGGGAGAATACATTTGTAAATGACAGATCCGATAAAGGCTGGACGTCCAAAATGTATAAAGAGTTCACCCTCGTCAACAAACAAAAAAACAAATAACCCATTTTTTAAAATGGGCAGAGGAACTCAACAGACAGTTCTCCAGAAGAGACATACAGACGGCCAACAGACACATGAAGAGATGCCCCACGTCGCTTGTCGTCAGAGAAATGCAAATTAAAACCACAGTGAGTTATCACCTCACACAAGTAAGGATCGCCATCGTCGGAAAGACAAACAACAACAAATATTGGCGAGGTTGGGAAGAAAGGGGAGCCCTCCTACGCTGCTGGCGGGAATGAAATTAGTCCAACCACCGTGGAGAGCAGTATGGAGGGTCCTCAAAAGGCTCAAAATAGACTTACCGTTTGACCCAGGAATTCCACTCCTAGGAACTTAGCCTAAGAACGCAGCACTCAAGATTGGAAAAGACAGACGCACCCCTATGTTTATCGCAGCACCATTTACAATAGCCAAGAATTGGAAGCAACCCAAGTGTCCATCAGTAGATGACCGGATAAAGAAGATGTGGTACATATACACAATGGAATATTACTCAGCCACAAGGAGAAAACAGATCCGACCATTTGCAACAACATGGATGGAGCTAGAGGATATTATGCTCAGCGAAATAAGCCAAGCGGAGAGAGAGAAATACCAAATGATTTCACCCATCTGTGGAGTATAAGAACAAGGCAAAAAACTGAAGGAACCAAACAGCAGCAGAATCACAGAACCCAAGAATGGACTAACAGGTACCAAAAGGGAAAGGGACTGGGGAGGATGGGTGGGTAAGGAGGGATTTGTGGGGGGGCAGGGGGGAGAAGAAAGGGGGTATTATGATTAGCATGCATAATGTGGGAGGTGGGAGAAAGGGGAGGGCTGCACAGCACAGAGACGGGCAGGCAGCGATTCGACAACCATTGTGCTGTGCTCATGGACAGTGACTGTAACGGGGTTGGTGGGGGACGACCTGGTCTAGGGGAGAGCCTAGTAAACATAATATTCTTAATGTAATTGTAGATTAATGATAACAAGAAAGAAAGAAAGAAGAAAGAAAGAAAGAAAGAAAGAAAGAAAGAAAGAAAGAAAGAAAGAAAGAAAGAAAGAAAGAAAGAAAGAAAGAAAGAAAGAAAGAAAGAAGGAAAGAAAGAAAGAAAGAAAGAAAAGGGGGAATTACTCCCTGATAGGATCAAAGTAACTGTAAATCAACGATTAATGCACGCCTTAAGTGTCCTTAATTTTGATCACTTAAAGGGTGTCAGATGATCAGCTATGGAAACACATTTCTCTGATAGTATTCCTTACTCTTCAAAGAAAGAAAAAAGCAGTTCCTGTGTGGTGATCTTCACAATGGTTTAAAGGTCATGTCAGAGTGTGGGCAAAGGGTTTGTTTGTGTTTATACAGAGGATCAAAGCCTAACTTGGCTACCCGGAAAACGAATTAAGATACGATACGAAGAAGAACTTCCAACATCAACGTTCTCTGGAAGAGTCACTCCAGAAGATGATTGATCGTCAAGAAACTTCAACAAAGATCCTGGCGCTGTTGCAGTTGTAGCTGCATTCATCCCACCGGTTCTGGGCCTTGCCATTGGAACGAAGAAGGAGATATCCAAGCTGGCCTGTGCATAAAGTAAAACAACAAATTTGACTGGATCCATATATACTGTTGCAACTCGAACACGAATTAGGGGAAGTGCAGGTTGCGGCACTCCAAAATCTTGCGACTCTACTGTTAAAAGAACATATGGAATGTGAGCAGTTCCCAGGAATGTGTTGTTTCAATTTGTCTGATTTTTTTCTCAAACTATTCAAATTCAGTTAGACAATGTCCCTCGTGTCACTGGTAAGTTTTCACAAATGCCTAGGGTGCCTAGCTGTGTTTTTTTTTTTTTTTTTTTTTTTGGCTTCACTGGAGATGGCTGGTAATGGTAGGTCTGCTCTGGTTACGTAGCTGTATTCCTATTGTGTTAACGTGTGTATGCAACTTAATTAGTAGTTTAAAACCTATATACGTGCTTATGTTACTCTACAAGAAGATATGTCAAAGAAATCATCGATCTTCCCACGTTTTCCTCCCTCTGCTACTTCTAGAGCCTCGCCTCTTCCTTCCTAATTACAACCCTTCAGTAGAATTCGTGCCTCATAACGAAATTACCGAGTATCATAATTCTTCCGAGTGGTGAAGATACCTCAAGACAAATGCTGGGCATGAAGGCCACAGGGCATGGATCTGCAAAGAAGTAAAACGCTAACCTTTTCACACAATATTGCTCCTCTCTCACTTAACCAACTTTCCATTTCCCTGCATGGCCCTGGAAGATGACTGGTTAGCCAGAGACGGGTAAGACTCCTCAAGGGAGGGACAACCTAAGACAGGCACAGTCGCAGGGGGGCCATCAGGTGAGAAATTGGGGATCAACAGAGGTGAGGCTTAGAACCCCACGCCACCCCTGTTTAGAGAGAAATCTTCTGCATCCGTGGATGTTTTGTTGCCCCTGTCTAGCTTGGATTAATACTTAGTCTATAGGCACACACCTGATCATCTACATTTGCCCTCTTACAGCACTAAACGATGTTTTCTACCTTTCTCTTGCATCTACCTACCACGTCAGCATTTTATTAAAAATTAATAATAATAACAATAATAATAAGGGAGAAATGTGGAAATCACATACAAATCAAGTATAAAAATCAAACGAATATTCATATTTGACCTGACTGTTTATAGTTCGTAATGCGTGATCAAAACCGAAAGTTTCTGTGATGACTGCCCTTGCACTCTTCACCATGTAAGAATTCAACATCCATTCACGGTACAAACTCTCAACAAAAAAGGGCACGGAGGGCAAGTACCTCAACATAATGAAGGCCATATATGATAAACCCACAGCCAGCACTGTCCTGAAACGGCGAGAAGCTGAAAGATTTTTCCACTGAGACCGGGAAGAGGACAGGGATGCCCACCCACTCTCCCCACCGTTATCTAACATAGTACTGGAGGCCTTAGCCACGGCAGTCAGAGAAAACAAACAAATACAGGGAATCCAGATTGGTAAAGAAGAAGTTAAACTGTCACAATTTGCAGATGACATGATATTGTACATAAGAACCCTAAAGACAACACTCGAAGACGACTAGGAACTAGTATCGGAATCCAGCAAAGTTGCAGGATACAGAATTAACACACAGAAATATGTAGCTTTCCTATACACTACCAGTGAACTAATAGAAAGAGAAATCAGGAAAACAATTCCATTCACAGTAGCATCAGAAAGAATGAAATACCTAGGAATAAACCTTACCAAGGAAGTGAAAGACCTATACCCTGAAAACTACCAGTCACACTTATGAGAAATTAAAGGGGACACTAACAAACGGAAACTCGTCCCATGCTCGTGGCTAGGAAGAATTAATATCGTCAAAATGGCCATCCTGCCCAAGGCAATATACAGATTTGATTCAATCCCTATCACATTACCAGCAACATTCTTCAACGAACTGGATCAAATAGTTCAAACATTCATAAGGAGACACAAAAGACCCGAATAGCCAAAGCGATACTGAGAAAGAAGAATAAAGCAGGGGGGATCTCACTCCCCAACTTCAAGCTCTAACTGCAAAGCCATAGTAATCAAGGCAATTTGATCCTGACACAAGAACAGAGCCACAGACCAGTGGAACAGATTAGAGACTCCAGACATTAACCCCAACATATATGGTCAAATGACAGGTGATCAAGGAGCCATGGACATACCATGGCGAAATGACAGTCTCTTCAACAGATGGCGCTGGCAAAACCGGACAGCTACATGTAGGAGAACGAAACTGGATAACGGTCTAACCCCATACACAAAAGTCAATTCAAAGTGGATCAAAGACCTGAATGTAAGTCAGGAAACCATAAAACTCTTGGGAAAAAAACGTAGGCAAAATCCTCTTAGACATAAACATGAGTGTCCTCTTCTTGAACATATCTCCCCGTGCAAGGAAAACAACAGCAATGATGAACAAGTGGGACTATATTAAGCTGAAAAGCTTCTGTGCAGCAAAAGACACCATCAATAGAACCAAAAGGTACCCTACAGTATGGGAGAATACATATGTAAATGACAGATCCGATAAAGGCTGGACGTCCAAAATGTATAAAGAGTTCACCCTCGTCAACAAACAAAAAAACAAATAACCCATTTTTTAAAATGGGCAGAGGAACTCAACAGACAGTTCTCCAGAAGAGACATACAGACGGCCAACAGACACATGAAGAGATGCCCCACGTCGCTTGTCGTCAGAGAAATGCAAATTAAAACCACAGTGAGTTATCACCTCACACAAGTAAGGATCGCCATCGTCGGAAAGACAAACAACAACAAATATTGGCGAGGTTGGGAAGAAAGGGGAGCCCTCCTACGCTGCTGGCGGGAATGAAATTAGTCCAACCACCGTGGAGAGCAGTATGGAGGGTCCTCAAAAGGCTCAAAATAGACTTACCGTTTGACCCAGGAATTCCACTCCTAGGAACTTAGCCTAAGAACGCAGCACTCAAGATTGGAAAAGACAGACGCACCCCTATGTTTATCGCAGCACCATTTACAATAGCCAAGAATTGGAAGCAACCCAAGTGTCCATCAGTAGATGACCGGATAAAGAAGATGTGGTACATATACACAATACTCAGCCACAAGGAGAAAACAGATCCGACCATTTGCAACAACATGGATGGAGCTAGAGGATATTATGCTCAGCGAAATAAGCCAAGCGGAGAGAGAGAAATACCAAATGATTTCACCCATCTGTGGAGTATAAGAACAAGGCAAAAAACTGAAGGAACCAAACAGCAGCAGAATCACAGAACCCAAGAATGGACTAACAGGTACCAAAAGGGAAAGGGACTGGGGAGGATGGGTGGGTAAGGAGGGATTTGTGGGGGGGCGGGGGGGAGAAGAAAGGGGGTATTATGATTAGCATGCATAATGTGGGAGGTGGGAGAAAGGGGAGGGCTGCACAGCACAGAGACGGGCAGGCAGCGATTCGACAACCATTGTGCTGTGCTCATGGACAGTGACTGTAATGGGGTTGGTGGGGGACGACCTGGTCTAGGGGAGAGCCTAGTAAACATAATATTCTTAATGTAATTGTAGATTAATGATAACAAGAAAGAAAGAAAGAAGAAAGAAAGAAAGAAAGAAAGAAAGAAAGAAAGAAAGAAAGAAAGAAAGAAAGAAAGAAAGAAAGAAAGAAAGAAAGAAAGAAAGAAAGAAGGAAAGAAAGAAAGAAAGAAAGAAAAGGGGGAATTACTCCCTGATAGGATCAAAGTAACTGTAAATCAACGATTAATGCACGCCTTAAGTGTCCTTAATTTTGATCACTTAAAGGGTGTCAGATGATCAGCTATGGAAACACATTTCTCTGATAGTATTCCTTACTCTTCAAAGAAAGAAAAAAGCAGTTCCTGTGTGGTGATCTTCACAATGGTTTAAAGGTCATGTCAGAGTGTGGGCAAAGGGTTTGTTTGTGTTTATACAGAGGATCAAAGCCTAACTTGGCTACCCGGAAAACGAATTAAGATACGATACGAAGAAGAACTTCCAACATCAACGTTCTCTGGAAGAGTCACTCCAGAAGATGATTGATCGTCAAGAAACTTCAACAAAGATCCTGGCGCTGTTGCAGTTGTAGCTGCATTCATCCCACCGGTTCTGGGCCTTGCCATTGGAACGAAGAAGGAGATATCCAAGCTGGCCTGTGCATAAAGTAAAACAACAAATTTGACTGGATCCATATATACTGTTGCAACTCGAACACGAATTAGGGGAAGTGCAGGTTGCGGCACTCCAAAATCTTGCGACTCTACTGTTAAAAGAACATATGGAATGTGAGCAGTTCCCAGGAATGTGTTGTTTCAATTTGTCTGATTTTTTTCTCAAACTATTCAAATTCAGTTAGACAATGTCCCTCGTGTCACTGGTAAGTTTTCACAAATGCCTAGGGTGCCTAGCTGTGTTTTTTTTTTTTTTTTTTTTTTTGGCTTCACTGGAGATGGCTGGTAATGGTAGGTCTGCTCTGGTTACGTAGCTGTATTCCTATTGTGTTAACGTGTGTATGCAACTTAATTAGTAGTTTAAAACCTATATACGTGCTTATGTTACTCTACAAGAAGATATGTCAAAGAAATCATCGATCTTCCCACGTTTTCCTCCCTCTGCTACTTCTAGAGCCTCGCCTCTTCCTTCCTAATTACAACCCTTCAGTAGAATTCGTGCCTCATAACGAAATTACCGAGTATCATAATTCTTCCGAGTGGTGAAGATACCTCAAGACAAATGCTGGGCATGAAGGCCACAGGGCATGGATCTGCAAAGAAGTAAAACGCTAACCTTTTCACACAATATTGCTCCTCTCTCACTTAACCAACTTTCCATTTCCCTGCATGGCCCTGGAAGATGACTGGTTAGCCAGAGACGGGTAAGACTCCTCAAGGGAGGGACAACCTAAGACAGGCACAGTCGCAGGGGGGCCATCAGGTGAGAAATTGGGGATCAACAGAGGTGAGGCTTAGAACCCCACGCCACCCCTGTTTAGAGAGAAATCTTCTGCATCCGTGGATGTTTTGTTGCCCCTGTCTAGCTTGGATTAATACTTAGTCTATAGGCACACACCTGATCATCTACATTTGCCCTCTTACAGCACTAAACGATGTTTTCTACCTTTCTCTTGCATCTACCTACCACGTCAGCATTTTATTAAAAATTAATAATAATAACAATAATAATAAGGGAGAAATGTGGAAATCACATACAAATCAAGTATAAAAATCAAACGAATATTCATATTTGACCTGACTGTTTATAGTTCGTAATGCGTGATCAAAACCGAAAGTTTCTGTGATGACTGCCCTTGCACTCTTCACCATGTAAGAATTCAACATCCATTCACGGTACAAACTCTCAACAAAAAAGGGCACGGAGGGCAAGTACCTCAACATAATGAAGGCCATATATGATAAACCCACAGCCAGCACTGTCCTGAAACGGCGAGAAGCTGAAAGATTTTTCCACTGAGACCGGGAAGAGGACAGGGATGCCCACCCACTCTCCCCACCGTTATCTAACATAGTACTGGAGGCCTTAGCCACGGCAGTCAGAGAAAACAAACAAATACAGGGAATCCAGATTGGTAAAGAAGAAGTTAAACTGTCACAATTTGCAGATGACATGATATTGTACATAAGAACCCTAAAGACAACACTCGAAGACGACTAGGAACTAGTATCGGAATCCAGCAAAGTTGCAGGATACAGAATTAACACACAGAAATATGTAGCTTTCCTATACACTACCAGTGAACTAATAGAAAGAGAAATCAGGAAAACAATTCCATTCACAGTAGCATCAGAAAGAATGAAATACCTAGGAATAAACCTTACCAAGGAAGTGAAAGACCTATACCCTGAAAACTACCAGTCACACTTATGAGAAATTAAAGGGGACACTAACAAACGGAAACTCGTCCCATGCTCGTGGCTAGGAAGAATTAATATCGTCAAAATGGCCATCCTGCCCAAGGCAATATACAGATTTGATTCAATCCCTATCACATTACCAGCAACATTCTTCAACGAACTGGATCAAATAGTTCAAACATTCATAAGGAGACACAAAAGACCCGAATAGCCAAAGCGATACTGAGAAAGAAGAATAAAGCAGGGGGGATCTCACTCCCCAACTTCAAGCTCTAACTGCAAAGCCATAGTAATCAAGGCCATTTGATCCTGACACAAGAACAGAGCCACAGACCAGTGGAACAGATTAGAGACTCCAGACATTAACCCCAACATATATGGTCAAATGACAGGTGATCAAGGAGCCATGGACATACCATGGCGAAATGACAGTCTCTTCAACAGATGGCGCTGGCAAAACCGGACAGCTACATGTAGGAGAACGAAACTGGATAACGGTCTAACCCCATACACAAAAGTCAATTCAAAGTGGATCAAAGACCTGAATGTAAGTCAGGAAACCATAAAACTCTTGGGAAAAAAACGTAGGCAAAATCCTCTTAGACATAAACATGAGTGTCCTCTTCTTGAACATATCTCCCCGTGCAAGGAAAACAACAGCAATGATGAACAAGTGGGACTATATTAAGCTGAAAAGCTTCTGTGCAGCAAAAGACACCATCAATAGAACCAAAAGGTACCCTACAGTATGGGAGAATACATTTGTAAATGACAGATCCGATAAAGGCTGGACGTCCAAAATGTATAAAGAGTTCACCCTCGTCAACAAACAAAAAAACAAATAACCCATTTTTTAAAATGGGCAGAGGAACTCAACAGACAGTTCTCCAGAAGAGACATACAGACGGCCAACAGACACATGAAGAGATGCCCCACGTCGCTTGTCGTCAGAGAAATGCAAATTAAAACCACAGTGAGTTATCACCTCACACAAGTAAGGATCGCCATCGTCGGAAAGACAAACAACAACAAATATTGGCGAGGTTGGGAAGAAAGGGGAGCCCTCCTACGCTGCTGGCGGGAATGAAATTAGTCCAACCACCGTGGAGAGCAGTATGGAGGGTCCTCAAAAGGCTCAAAATAGACTTACCGTTTGACCCAGGAATTCCACTCCTAGGAACTTAGCCTAAGAACGCAGCACTCAAGATTGGAAAAGACAGACGCACCCCTATGTTTATCGCAGCACCATTTACAATAGCCAAGAATTGGAAGCAACCCAAGTGTCCATCAGTAGATGACCGGATAAAGAAGATGTGGTACATATACACAATACTCAGCCACAAGGAGAAAACAGATCCGACCATTTGCAACAACATGGATGGAGCTAGAGGATATTATGCTCAGCGAAATAAGCCAAGCGGAGAGAGAGAAATACCAAATGATTTCACCCATCTGTGGAGTATAAGAACAAGGCAAAAAACTGAAGGAACCAAACAGCAGCAGAATCACAGAACCCAAGAATGGACTAACAGGTACCAAAAGGGAAAGGGACTGGGGAGGATGGGTGGGTAAGGAGGGATTTGTGGGGGGGCGGGGGGGAGAAGAAAGGGGGTATTATGATTAGCATGCATAATGTGGGAGGTGGGAGAAAGGGGAGGGCTGCACAGCACAGAGACGGGCAGGCAGCGATTCGACAACCATTGTGCTGTGCTCATGGACAGTGACTGTAACGGGGTTGGTGGGGGACGACCTGGTCTAGGGGAGAGCCTAGTAAACATAATATTCTTAATGTAATTGTAGATTAATGATAACAAGAAAGAAAGAAAGAAGAAAGAAAGAAAGAAAGAAAGAAAGAAAGAAAGAAAGAAAGAAAGAAAGAAAGAAAGAAAGAAAGAAAGAAAGAAAGAAAGAAAGAAAGAAAAGGGGGAATTACTCCCTGATAGGATCAAAGTAACTGTAAATCAACGATTAATGCACGCCTTAAGTGTCCTTAATTTTGATCACTTAAAGGGTGTCAGATGATCAGCTATGGAAACACATTTCTCTGATAGTATTCCTTACTCTTCAAAGAAAGAAAAAAGCAGTTCCTGTGTGGTGATCTTCACAATGGTTTAAAGGTCATGTCAGAGTGTGGGCAAAGGGTTTGTTTGTGTTTATACAGAGGATCAAAGCCTAACTTGGCTACCCGGAAAACGAATTAAGATACGATACGAAGAAGAACTTCCAACATCAACGTTCTCTGGAAGAGTCACTCCAGAAGATGATTGATCGTCAAGAAACTTCAACAAAGATCCTGGCGCTGTTGCAGTTGTAGCTGCATTCATCCCACCGGTTCTGGGCCTTGCCATTGGAACGAAGAAGGAGATATCCAAGCTGGCCTGTGCATAAAGTAAAACAACAAATTTGACTGGATCCATATATACTGTTGCAACTCGAACACGAATTAGGGGAAGTGCAGGTTGCGGCACTCCAAAATCTTGCGACTCTACTGTTAAAAGAACATATGGAATGTGAGCAGTTCCCAGGAATGTGTTGTTTCAATTTGTCTGATTTTTTTCTCAAACTATTCAAATTCAGTTAGACAATGTCCCTCGTGTCACTGGTAAGTTTTCACAAATGCCTAGGGTGCCTAGCTGTGTTTTTTTTTTTTTTTTTTTTTGGCTTCACTGGAGATGGCTGGTAATGGTAGGTCTGCTCTGGTTACGTAGCTGTATTCCTATTGTGTTAACGTGTGTATGCAACTTAATTAGTAGTTTAAAACCTATATACGTGCTTATGTTACTCTACAAGAAGATATGTCAAAGAAATCATCGATCTTCCCACGTTTTCCTCCCTCTGCTACTTCTAGAGCCTCGCCTCTTCCTTCCTAATTACAACCCTTCAGTAGAATTCGTGCCTCATAACGAAATTACCGAGTATCATAATTCTTCCGAGTGGTGAAGATACCTCAAGACAAATGCTGGGCATGAAGGCCACAGGGCATGGATCTGCAAAGAAGTAAAACGCTAACCTTTTCACACAATATTGCTCCTCTCTCACTTAACCAACTTTCCATTTCCCTGCATGGCCCTGGAAGATGACTGGTTAGCCAGAGACGGGTAAGACTCCTCAAGGGAGGGACAACCTAAGACAGGCACAGTCGCAGGGGGGCCATCAGGTGAGAAATTGGGGGATCAACAGAGGTGAGGCTTAGAACCCCACGCCACCCCTGTTTAGAGAGAAATCTTCTGCATCCGTGGATGTTTTGTTGCCCCTGTCTAGCTTGGATTAATACTTAGTCTATAGGCACACACCTGATCATCTACATTTGCCCTCTTACAGCACTAAACGATGTTTTCTACCTTTCTCTTGCATCTACCTACCACGTCAGCATTTTATTAAAAATTAATAATAATAACAATAATAATAAGGGAGAAATGTGGAAATCACATACAAATCAAGTATAAAAATCAAACGAATATTCATATTTGACCTGACTGTTTATAGTTCGTAATGCGTGATCAAAACCGAAAGTTTCTGTGATGACTGCCCTTGCACTCTTCACCATGTAAGAATTCAACATCCATTCACGGTACAAACTCTCAACAAAAAAGGGCACGGAGGGCAAGTACCTCAACATAATGAAGGCCATATATGATAAACCCACAGCCAGCACTGTCCTGAAACGGCGAGAAGCTGAAAGATTTTTCCACTGAGACCGGGAAGAGGACAGGGATGCCCACCCACTCTCCCCACCGTTATCTAACATAGTACTGGAGGCCTTAGCCACGGCAAGTCAGAGAAAACAAACAAATACAGGGAATCCAGATTGGTAAAGAAGAAGTTAAACTGTCACAATTTGCAGATGACATGATATTGTACATAAGAACCCTAAAGACAACACTCGAAGACGACTAGGAACTAGTATCGGAATCCAGCAAAGTTGCAGGATACAGAATTAACACACAGAAATATGTAGCTTTCCTATACACTACCAGTGAACT
Organism: Manis pentadactyla; assembly: GCF_030020395.1. Lineage (NCBI taxonomy): Eukaryota > Metazoa > Chordata > Mammalia > Pholidota > Manidae > Manis > Manis pentadactyla. Next base: position 114,880 of record NW_026644766.1, read on the forward strand.
AATAGAAAGAGAAATCAGGAAAACAATTCCATTCACAGTAGCATCAGAAAGAATGAAATACCTAGGAATAAACCTTACCAAGGAAGTGAAAGACCTATACCCTGAAAACTAGCCAGTCACACTTATGAGAAATTAAAGGGGACACTAACAAACGGAAACTCGTCCCATGCTCGTGGCTAGGAAGAATTAATATCGTCAAAATGGCCATCCTGCCCAAGGCAATATACAGATTTGATTCAATCCCTATCACATTACCAGCAACATTCTTCAACGAACTGGATCAAATAGTTCAAACATTCATAAGGAGACACAAAAGACCCGAATAGCCAAAGCGATACTGAGAAAGAAGAATAAAGCAGGGGGGATCTCACTCCCCAACTTCAAGCTCTAACTGCAAAGCCATAGTAATCAAGGCCATTTGATCCTGACACAAGAACAGAGCCACAGACCAGTGGAACAGATTAGAGACTCCAGACATTAACCCCAACATATATGGTCAAATGACAGGTGATCAAGGAGCCATGGACATACCATGGCGAAATGACAGTCTCTTCAACAGATGGCGCTGGCAAAACCGGACAGCTACATGTAGGAGAACGAAACTGGATAACGGTCTAACCCCATACACAAAAGTCAATTCAAAGTGGATCAAAGACCTGAATGTAAGTCAGGAAACCATAAAACTCTTGGGAAAAAAACGTAGGCAAAATCCTCTTAGACATAAACATGAGTGTCCTCTTCTTGAACATATCTCCCGTGCAAGGAAAACAACAGCAATGATGAACAAGTGGGACTATATTAAGCTGAAAAGCTTCTGTGCAGCAAAAGACACCATCAATAGAACCAAAAGGTACCCTACAGTATGGGAGAATACATTTGTAAATGACAGATCCGATAAAGGCTGGACGTCCAAAATGTATAAAGAGTTCACCCTCGTCAACAAACAAAAAAACAAATAACCCATTTTTTAAAATGGGCAGAGGAACTCAACAGACAGTTCTCCAGAAGAGACATACAGACGGCCAACAGACACATGAAGAGATGCCCCACGTCGCTTGTCGTCAGAGAAATGCAAATTAAAACCACAGTGAGTTATCACCTCACACAAGTAAGGATCGCCATCGTCGGAAAGACAAACAACAACAAATATTGGCGAGGTTGGGAAGAAAGGGGAGCCCTCCTACGCTGCTGGCGGGAATGAAATTAGTCCAACCACCGTGGAGAGCAGTATGGAGGGTCCTCAAAAGGCTCAAAATAGACTTACCGTTTGACCCAGGAATTCCACTCCTAGGAACTTAGCCTAAGAACGCAGCACTCAAGATTGGAAAAGACAGACGCACCCCTATGTTTATCGCAGCACCATTTACAATAGCCAAGAATTGGAAGCAACCCAAGTGTCCATCAGTAGATGACCGGATAAAGAAGATGTGGTACATATACACAATGGAATATTACTCAGCCACAAGGAGAAAACAGATCCGACCATTTGCAACAACATGGATGGAGCTAGAGGATATTATGCTCAGCGAAATAAGCCAAGCGGAGAGAGAGAAATACCAAATGATTTCACCCATCTGTGGAGTATAAGAACAAGGCAAAAAACTGAAGGAACCAAACAGCAGCAGAATCACAGAACCCAAGAATGGACTAACAG
>NW_026644767.1:0-116121 GCF_030020395.1 Manis pentadactyla
CATCACATTACAACCGATTCAACACAATTAAACAACATAGCACCCCATACCACAGTAGTCCACTGTGTCCTATCGCGTTCCATTCTGCAAAAGAAGGCTATACTGTTTTCCGGAAAAATCAGGAAGCGTCCATTGAGTGACATTACACCCCATTACAATCCATTCTACAACTGTCCAATTCATTTTGCAATATTCCACTGTATTCTTTTCTGTTCCAATCCAACAAAGAAGCTTAGGTTCACTTGCAACACATTAAGTGCTGTCTATTGCATCACAACAAATGCCATTCCACTCCGTTCTACAGGAATCTACTCCATTAAACAACATGCCACCATGTTCTGTTGCATTCCATTCTGTCAAATAAGTCTCCATTCCTTTCGAAAACAATGAGGAACACTCTTCTGCGTCATATTACAGACTATTCCGGTCCATTTAACAGTTTTCCAATCCATTACTGAACATCTCACCATATTTTGTGGCCTTCAATTCCATCAAAGAGAGCTCCATTTGCTTCGAAACCACTCAGGAACCCTATACTATGTCACATTGCTCTCGAATCAACACCAATCTAAAAAATTGATGTTAACTCCAAAAAATCACACAACGTTCTATAGCATTCCATTCTCTTCAAAAGGGCTCATTCGTTTCCTAAACAATTTATAACATTCTATGGCATCACAGTACACCAAATTCCTCTCCATTCAACAACATTTCACTTCATTCCCCAAAATTCCAGCAATTTCCATTGTTTACATTCCACCAAGGGAGGAACCGTTCAGCTTCCAAATCACTCTGTTGACCTTTATAATGTCACCCTACCGCCGATTCCACTCCATTGAGCTACATTGCCCTCCATTCCACAACATTCCACCACGTACTGTAGTGTTCCATTCTGCAAAGGAAAGCTATATTTGTTTCCAAGCAAATACTGAAATTCGTATTCTGTACCTTCACAAGCCATTCCCTTCCACAAGATTCTACTCCATTCCCAATATTCCAACAAGATCTACTGAGTTTCATTCTGACAAAGTAGGAACCATTCTTATCCAAACCCAGGAACTCTCTGTTGCGTCACACTTCACCACGTTCTACTCATTAGCACAGCATTGCACTCTATTGTGCAACATTACACCACATTCCATTGCATTCCATTGTTTAAAAGAAGGCCCAATAGATACCAAACCATTCATTAGCAGCCTATTGCATCATTGAGATGCCATTCCACAGGAATCCCCAAGATTCTACTCTATTCAAAACTTTGCACTGCATTCTAAAATCACACCACCTTCTATAGCATTCCATTCTGTTCAACAGTGCTCATTCGTTTTCTAAACAATTTGTAACACTCTATGGCATCACAGTACACCACATTCCTCTCCATTCAACAACATTTCACTTCATTCCCCAATATTCCAGCAATTTCATTTGTTTACATTCCACCAAGGGAGGCACCATTCCTCTTCCAAACCACTTTGGAGACCTTTATAATGTCACCCTACCGCCGATTCCACTCCATTGCAAAACATTGCCCTCCATTCCACGTCATTCCACCAGGTAGTGTAGTGTTCCATTCTGCTAGGAAAACTCTATTTGTTTCCAAGCAATTACTGAATTTCATATTCTGTACGTTCATAAGCCATTCCCTTACACAAGTTTTTACTCCACTCCCAATATTCCCACAAGATCTACTGAGTTTCATTCTGACAAAGTAGGAACCATTCTTATCCAAACCCAGGAACTCTCTGTTGCGTCACACTACACCACGTTCTACTCAATAGCACAGCATTGCTCTCTATTGTGCCATATTCCACCACACTCCATTGCATTCCATTATATAAAAGAAGGCCCCACAGCTACCAAACCATTCAGGAGCAGCCAATTGAATCATTTCAGAAGCCATTCCACAAGAATCCACAAGAATTTACTCTATTCAAATCATTCCACTGCATTCTATGGCATTCCACTGTTACAAAGAAGGCACCAGTCGCTACAAAATCTCACAGGAACCCTCTACTGCATCACATTATATCCCATTACACTCCATTTCACAACATTCCACCGCGTTCTTTTACGTTTGATTCCTACCAGCAAGGCTGCATTTGATTAAAAATCTCTTCGAATCCCTTTAGTGCTTCACATTTCAACCGATTTAACTCCATTCCACAACACTCCACCGTGTTCTATCGCGCTCCATTCTGGAAAAGAAAGATCCTCTCTTTTCCAAAACTTTCAGGAACCGTCTATGGCGTCACATTACAACTCATTCCACTCCATTCCACGGCTCTCCCCTTCATTTCACTACGTTCCACTATGTTCTTTTGCATCTCATTCCTACAAAGAAGGCTCGAATCACTTCCAATCCATTAAGGACTGTCTACTGCATCAAATAAAATGAAATTCCACTCAATTCTACAAGATTCTAATACATCCCAAAATATTCCACCACGTTCTATTGCATTCCATTCTGTCAAGTAAGGCTCCATTCGTTTGCAAAACAATCAGGAACACTGTACTGCTTCACAATACACAAGATTCCAGTCCATTTCACAATATTGCACTCCATTCCTGAACATATCACCATGTTCTGTTGCATTCCATTCCATCAAAGTGAGCTCCATTTGCTTCTAGACCACTCAGCAACTCTATATTGTGTCACATTGCACGGATTCTACACCATTCTACAAAATTTAACTTAACTACACAAAATTCCACAACATTCTATAGTGTTCGATTCTGTCAAAGAAGGCTCCATTCGTTCCTACGAAAATCTGTAACCCTCTATTGCATCACATTACAACCCATTCCACTCCATTCCACAGCATTTAACTCCATTCTGCAATATTCCAGTACATTCACTGGCTTACATTCCGGAAAAGGACGCGCCATTCGTTTCCAAAAGACTGAGGAACTCTCTGTTGAGTCTCATTACACAACGTTCCACCCAATACCACACATTGCACTCCACTGTGCAACATTCCAGCACATTCCATTGCATTCCGTTCTGTAAATGAAGGCTCCATAGCTTCCAATCCGTTCAGGAGCAGCCTATTGCATCTACTCACATGCCATTGCACATGATTCCACAAGATTCTACCCATTCCAAACATTCCATTGCCCTCTATGGCATTCCGTTCTTACAAAGAATTCGCCGTTCTCTACAAGATCTCTCAGGAATCCCCTATTGCATCACATTACTCCCATTACACTACATTTCATAATCTTCCTCTCTATTCCGCAACATTCCACCACGTTCTATTATGTTCGATACCATCCAGCAAGGCTGCATTCGCTTCCAAATCACTCCAGAAACATTTATTGCATCACATTACAACCGATTCAACACAATTAAACAACATAGCACCCCATACCACAGTAGTCCACTGTGTCCTATCGCGTTCCATTCTGCAAAAGAAGGCTATACTGTTTTCCGGAAAAATCAGGAAGCGTCCATTGAGTGACATTACACCCCATTACAATCCATTCTACAACTGTCCAATTCATTTTGCAATATTCCACTGTATTCTTTTCTGTTCCAATCCAACAAAGAAGCTTAGGTTCACTTGCAACACATTAAGTGCTGTCTATTGCATCACAACAAATGCCATTCCACTCCGTTCTACAGGAATCTACTCCATTAAACAACATGCCACCATGTTCTGTTGCATTCCATTCTGTCAAATAAGTCTCCATTCCTTTCGAAAACAATGAGGAACACTCTTCTGCGTCATATTACAGACTATTCCGGTCCATTTAACAGTTTTCCAATCCATTACTGAACATCTCACCATATTTTGTGGCCTTCAATTCCATCAAAGAGAGCTCCATTTGCTTCGAAACCACTCAGGAACCCTATACTATGTCACATTGCTCTCGAATCAACACCAATCTAAAAAATTGATGTTAACTCCAAAAAATCACACAACGTTCTATAGCATTCCATTCTCTTCAAAAGGGCTCATTCGTTTCCTAAACAATTTATAACATTCTATGGCATCACAGTACACCAAATTCCTCTCCATTCAACAACATTTCACTTCATTCCCCAAAATTCCAGCAATTTCCATTGTTTACATTCCACCAAGGGAGGAACCGTTCAGCTTCCAAATCACTCTGTTGACCTTTATAATGTCACCCTACCGCCGATTCCACTCCATTGAGCTACATTGCCCTCCATTCCACAACATTCCACCACGTACTGTAGTGTTCCATTCTGCAAAGGAAAGCTATATTTGTTTCCAAGCAAATACTGAAATTCGTATTCTGTACCTTCACAAGCCATTCCCTTCCACAAGATTCTACTCCATTCCCAATATTCCAACAAGATCTACTGAGTTTCATTCTGACAAAGTAGGAACCATTCTTATCCAAACCCAGGAACTCTCTGTTGCGTCACACTTCACCACGTTCTACTCATTAGCACAGCATTGCACTCTATTGTGCAACATTACACCACATTCCATTGCATTCCATTGTTTAAAAGAAGGCCCAATAGATACCAAACCATTCATTAGCAGCCTATTGCATCATTGAGATGCCATTCCACAGGAATCCCCAAGATTCTACTCTATTCAAAACTTTGCACTGCATTCTAAAATCACACCACCTTCTATAGCATTCCATTCTGTTCAACAGTGCTCATTCGTTTTCTAAACAATTTGTAACACTCTATGGCATCACAGTACACCACATTCCTCTCCATTCAACAACATTTCACTTCATTCCCCAATATTCCAGCAATTTCATTTGTTTACATTCCACCAAGGGAGGCACCATTCCTCTTCCAAACCACTTTGGAGACCTTTATAATGTCACCCTACCGCCGATTCCACTCCATTGCAAAACATTGCCCTCCATTCCACGTCATTCCACCAGGTAGTGTAGTGTTCCATTCTGCTAGGAAAACTCTATTTGTTTCCAAGCAATTACTGAATTTCATATTCTGTACGTTCATAAGCCATTCCCTTACACAAGTTTTTACTCCACTCCCAATATTCCCACAAGATCTACTGAGTTTCATTCTGACAAAGTAGGAACCATTCTTATCCAAACCCAGGAACTCTCTGTTGCGTCACACTACACCACGTTCTACTCAATAGCACAGCATTGCTCTCTATTGTGCCATATTCCACCACACTCCATTGCATTCCATTATATAAAAGAAGGCCCCACAGCTACCAAACCATTCAGGAGCAGCCAATTGAATCATTTCAGAAGCCATTCCACAAGAATCCACAAGAATTTACTCTATTCAAATCATTCCACTGCATTCTATGGCATTCCACTGTTACAAAGAAGGCACCAGTCGCTACAAAATCTCACAGGAACCCTCTACTGCATCACATTATATCCCATTACACTCCATTTCACAACATTCCACCGCGTTCTTTTACGTTTGATTCCTACCAGCAAGGCTGCATTTGATTAAAAATCTCTTCGAATCCCTTTAGTGCTTCACATTTCAACCGATTTAACTCCATTCCACAACACTCCACCGTGTTCTATCGCGCTCCATTCTGGAAAAGAAAGATCCTCTCTTTTCCAAAACTTTCAGGAACCGTCTATGGCGTCACATTACAACTCATTCCACTCCATTCCACGGCTCTCCCCTTCATTTCACTACGTTCCACTATGTTCTTTTGCATCTCATTCCTACAAAGAAGGCTCGAATCACTTCCAATCCATTAAGGACTGTCTACTGCATCAAATAAAATGAAATTCCACTCAATTCTACAAGATTCTAATACATCCCAAAATATTCCACCACGTTCTATTGCATTCCATTCTGTCAAGTAAGGCTCCATTCGTTTGCAAAACAATCAGGAACACTGTACTGCTTCACAATACACAAGATTCCAGTCCATTTCACAATATTGCACTCCATTCCTGAACATATCACCATGTTCTGTTGCATTCCATTCCATCAAAGTGAGCTCCATTTGCTTCTAGACCACTCAGCAACTCTATATTGTGTCACATTGCACGGATTCTACACCATTCTACAAAATTTAACTTAACTACACAAAATTCCACAACATTCTATAGTGTTCGATTCTGTCAAAGAAGGCTCCATTCGTTCCTACGAAAATCTGTAACCCTCTATTGCATCACATTACAACCCATTCCACTCCATTCCACAGCATTTAACTCCATTCTGCAATATTCCAGTACATTCACTGGCTTACATTCCGGAAAAGGACGCGCCATTCGTTTCCAAAAGACTGAGGAACTCTCTGTTGAGTCTCATTACACAACGTTCCACCCAATACCACACATTGCACTCCACTGTGCAACATTCCAGCACATTCCATTGCATTCCGTTCTGTAAATGAAGGCTCCATAGCTTCCAATCCGTTCAGGAGCAGCCTATTGCATCTACTCACATGCCATTGCACATGATTCCACAAGATTCTACCCATTCCAAACATTCCATTGCCCTCTATGGCATTCCGTTCTTACAAAGAATTCGCCGTTCTCTACAAGATCTCTCAGGAATCCCCTATTGCATCACATTACTCCCATTACACTACATTTCATAATCTTCCTCTCTATTCCGCAACATTCCACCACGTTCTATTATGTTCGATACCATCCAGCAAGGCTGCATTCGCTTCCAAATCACTCCAGAAACATTTATTGCATCACATTACAACCGATTCAACACAATTAAACAACATAGCACCCCATACCACAGTAGTCCACTGTGTCCTATCGCGTTCCATTCTGCAAAAGAAGGCTATACTGTTTTCCGGAAAAATCAGGAAGCGTCCATTGAGTGACATTACACCCCATTACAATCCATTCTACAACTGTCCAATTCATTTTGCAATATTCCACTGTATTCTTTTCTGTTCCAATCCAACAAAGAAGCTTAGGTTCACTTGCAACACATTAAGTGCTGTCTATTGCATCACAACAAATGCCATTCCACTCCGTTCTACAGGAATCTACTCCATTAAACAACATGCCACCATGTTCTGTTGCATTCCATTCTGTCAAATAAGTCTCCATTCCTTTCGAAAACAATGAGGAACACTCTTCTGCGTCATATTACAGACTATTCCGGTCCATTTAACAGTTTTCCAATCCATTACTGAACATCTCACCATATTTTGTGGCCTTCAATTCCATCAAAGAGAGCTCCATTTGCTTCGAAACCACTCAGGAACCCTATACTATGTCACATTGCTCTCGAATCAACACCAATCTAAAAAATTGATGTTAACTCCAAAAAATCACACAACGTTCTATAGCATTCCATTCTCTTCAAAAGGGCTCATTCGTTTCCTAAACAATTTATAACATTCTATGGCATCACAGTACACCAAATTCCTCTCCATTCAACAACATTTCACTTCATTCCCCAAAATTCCAGCAATTTCCATTGTTTACATTCCACCAAGGGAGGAACCGTTCAGCTTCCAAATCACTCTGTTGACCTTTATAATGTCACCCTACCGCCGATTCCACTCCATTGAGCTACATTGCCCTCCATTCCACAACATTCCACCACGTACTGTAGTGTTCCATTCTGCAAAGGAAAGCTATATTTGTTTCCAAGCAAATACTGAAATTCGTATTCTGTACCTTCACAAGCCATTCCCTTCCACAAGATTCTACTCCATTCCCAATATTCCAACAAGATCTACTGAGTTTCATTCTGACAAAGTAGGAACCATTCTTATCCAAACCCAGGAACTCTCTGTTGCGTCACACTTCACCACGTTCTACTCATTAGCACAGCATTGCACTCTATTGTGCAACATTACACCACATTCCATTGCATTCCATTGTTTAAAAGAAGGCCCAATAGATACCAAACCATTCATTAGCAGCCTATTGCATCATTGAGATGCCATTCCACAGGAATCCCCAAGATTCTACTCTATTCAAAACTTTGCACTGCATTCTAAAATCACACCACCTTCTATAGCATTCCATTCTGTTCAACAGTGCTCATTCGTTTTCTAAACAATTTGTAACACTCTATGGCATCACAGTACACCACATTCCTCTCCATTCAACAACATTTCACTTCATTCCCCAATATTCCAGCAATTTCATTTGTTTACATTCCACCAAGGGAGGCACCATTCCTCTTCCAAACCACTTTGGAGACCTTTATAATGTCACCCTACCGCCGATTCCACTCCATTGCAAAACATTGCCCTCCATTCCACGTCATTCCACCAGGTAGTGTAGTGTTCCATTCTGCTAGGAAAACTCTATTTGTTTCCAAGCAATTACTGAATTTCATATTCTGTACGTTCATAAGCCATTCCCTTACACAAGTTTTTACTCCACTCCCAATATTCCCACAAGATCTACTGAGTTTCATTCTGACAAAGTAGGAACCATTCTTATCCAAACCCAGGAACTCTCTGTTGCGTCACACTACACCACGTTCTACTCAATAGCACAGCATTGCTCTCTATTGTGCCATATTCCACCACACTCCATTGCATTCCATTATATAAAAGAAGGCCCCACAGCTACCAAACCATTCAGGAGCAGCCAATTGAATCATTTCAGAAGCCATTCCACAAGAATCCACAAGAATTTACTCTATTCAAATCATTCCACTGCATTCTATGGCATTCCACTGTTACAAAGAAGGCACCAGTCGCTACAAAATCTCACAGGAACCCTCTACTGCATCACATTATATCCCATTACACTCCATTTCACAACATTCCACCGCGTTCTTTTACGTTTGATTCCTACCAGCAAGGCTGCATTTGATTAAAAATCTCTTCGAATCCCTTTAGTGCTTCACATTTCAACCGATTTAACTCCATTCCACAACACTCCACCGTGTTCTATCGCGCTCCATTCTGGAAAAGAAAGATCCTCTCTTTTCCAAAACTTTCAGGAACCGTCTATGGCGTCACATTACAACTCATTCCACTCCATTCCACGGCTCTCCCCTTCATTTCACTACGTTCCACTATGTTCTTTTGCATCTCATTCCTACAAAGAAGGCTCGAATCACTTCCAATCCATTAAGGACTGTCTACTGCATCAAATAAAATGAAATTCCACTCAATTCTACAAGATTCTAATACATCCCAAAATATTCCACCACGTTCTATTGCATTCCATTCTGTCAAGTAAGGCTCCATTCGTTTGCAAAACAATCAGGAACACTGTACTGCTTCACAATACACAAGATTCCAGTCCATTTCACAATATTGCACTCCATTCCTGAACATATCACCATGTTCTGTTGCATTCCATTCCATCAAAGTGAGCTCCATTTGCTTCTAGACCACTCAGCAACTCTATATTGTGTCACATTGCACGGATTCTACACCATTCTACAAAATTTAACTTAACTACACAAAATTCCACAACATTCTATAGTGTTCGATTCTGTCAAAGAAGGCTCCATTCGTTCCTACGAAAATCTGTAACCCTCTATTGCATCACATTACAACCCATTCCACTCCATTCCACAGCATTTAACTCCATTCTGCAATATTCCAGTACATTCACTGGCTTACATTCCGGAAAAGGACGCGCCATTCGTTTCCAAAAGACTGAGGAACTCTCTGTTGAGTCTCATTACACAACGTTCCACCCAATACCACACATTGCACTCCACTGTGCAACATTCCAGCACATTCCATTGCATTCCGTTCTGTAAATGAAGGCTCCATAGCTTCCAATCCGTTCAGGAGCAGCCTATTGCATCTACTCACATGCCATTGCACATGATTCCACAAGATTCTACCCATTCCAAACATTCCATTGCCCTCTATGGCATTCCGTTCTTACAAAGAATTCGCCGTTCTCTACAAGATCTCTCAGGAATCCCCTATTGCATCACATTACTCCCATTACACTACATTTCATAATCTTCCTCTCTATTCCGCAACATTCCACCACGTTCTATTATGTTCGATACCATCCAGCAAGGCTGCATTCGCTTCCAAATCACTCCAGAAACATTTATTGCATCACATTACAACCGATTCAACACAATTAAACAACATAGCACCCCATACCACAGTAGTCCACTGTGTCCTATCGCGTTCCATTCTGCAAAAGAAGGCTATACTGTTTTCCGGAAAAATCAGGAAGCGTCCATTGAGTGACATTACACCCCATTACAATCCATTCTACAACTGTCCAATTCATTTTGCAATATTCCACTGTATTCTTTTCTGTTCCAATCCAACAAAGAAGCTTAGGTTCACTTGCAACACATTAAGTGCTGTCTATTGCATCACAACAAATGCCATTCCACTCCGTCCTACAGGAATCTACTCCATTAAACAACATGCCACCATGTTCTGTTGCATTCCATTCTGTCAAATAAGTCTCCATTCCTTTCGAAAACAATGAGGAACACTCTTCTGCGTCATATTACAGACTATTCCGGTCCATTTAACAGTTTTCCAATCCATTACTGAACATCTCACCATATTTTGTGGCCTTCAATTCCATCAAAGAGAGCTCCATTTGCTTCGAAACCACTCAGGAACCCTATACTATGTCACATTGCTCTCGAATCAACACCAATCTAAAAAATTGATGTTAACTCCAAAAAATCACACAACGTTCTATAGCATTCCATTCTCTTCAAAAGGGCTCATTCGTTTCCTAAACAATTTATAACATTCTATGGCATCACAGTACACCAAATTCCTCTCCATTCAACAACATTTCACTTCATTCCCCAAAATTCCAGCAATTTCCATTGTTTACATTCCACCAAGGGAGGAACCGTTCAGCTTCCAAATCACTCTGTTGACCTTTATAATGTCACCCTACCGCCGATTCCACTCCATTGAGCTACATTGCCCTCCATTCCACAACATTCCACCACGTACTGTAGTGTTCCATTCTGCAAAGGAAAGCTATATTTGTTTCCAAGCAAATACTGAAATTCGTATTCTGTACCTTCACAAGCCATTCCCTTCCACAAGATTCTACTCCATTCCCAATATTCCAACAAGATCTACTGAGTTTCATTCTGACAAAGTAGGAACCATTCTTATCCAAACCCAGGAACTCTCTGTTGCGTCACACTTCACCACGTTCTACTCATTAGCACAGCATTGCACTCTATTGTGCAACATTACACCACATTCCATTGCATTCCATTGTTTAAAAGAAGGCCCAATAGATACCAAACCATTCATTAGCAGCCTATTGCATCACTGACATGCCATTCCACAGGAATCCCCAAGATTCTACTCTATTCAAAACTTTGCACTGCATTCTAAAATCACACCACCTTCTATAGCATTCCATTCTGTTCAACAGTGCTCATTCGTTTTCTAAACAATTTGTAACACTCTATGGCATCACAGTACACCACATTCCTCTCCATTCAACAACATTTCACTTCATTCCCCAATATTCCAGCAATTTCATTTGTTTACATTCCACCAAGGGAGGCACCATTCCTCTTCCAAACCACTTTGGAGACCTTTATAATGTCACCCTACCGCCGATTCCACTCCATTGCAAAACATTGCCCTCCATTCCACGTCATTCCACCAGGTAGTGTAGTGTTCCATTCTGCTAGGAAAACTCTATTTGTTTCCAAGCAATTACTGAATTTCATATTCTGTACGTTCATAAGCCATTCCCTTACACAAGTTTTTACTCCACTCCCAATATTCCCACAAGATCTACTGAGTTTCATTCTGACAAAGTAGGAACCATTCTTATCCAAACCCAGGAACTCTCTGTTGCGTCACACTACACCACGTTCTACTCAATAGCACAGCATTGCTCTCTATTGTGCCATATTCCACCACACTCCATTGCATTCCATTATATAAAAGAAGGCCCCACAGCTACCAAACCATTCAGGAGCAGCCAATTGAATCATTTCAGAAGCCATTCCACAAGAATCCACAAGAATTTACTCTATTCAAATCATTCCACTGCATTCTATGGCATTCCACTGTTACAAAGAAGGCACCAGTCGCTACAAAATCTCACAGGAACCCTCTACTGCATCACATTATATCCCATTACACTCCATTTCACAACATTCCACCGCGTTCTTTTACGTTTGATTCCTACCAGCAAGGCTGCATTTGATTAAAAATCTCTTCGAATCCCTTTAGTGCTTCACATTTCAACCGATTTAACTCCATTCCACAACACTCCACCGTGTTCTATCGCGCTCCATTCTGGAAAAGAAAGATCCTCTCTTTTCCAAAACTTTCAGGAACCGTCTATGGCGTCACATTACAACTCATTCCACTCCATTCCACGGCTCTCCCCTTCATTTCACTACGTTCCACTATGTTCTTTTGCATCTCATTCCTACAAAGAAGGCTCGAATCACTTCCAATCCATTAAGGACTGTCTACTGCATCAAATAAAATGAAATTCCACTCCATTCTACAAGATTCTAATACATCCCAAAATATTCCACCACGTTCTATTGCATTCCATTCTGTCAAGTAAGGCTCCATTCGTTTGCAAAACAATCAGGAACACTGTACTGCTTCACAATACACAAGATTCCAGTCCATTTCACAATATTGCACTCCATTCCTGAACATATCACCATGTTCTGTTGCATTCCATTCCATCAAAGTGAGCTCCATTTGCTTCTAGACCACTCAGCAACTCTATATTGTGTCACATTGCACGGATTCTACACCATTCTACAAAATTTAACTTAACTACACAAAATTCCACAACATTCTATAGTGTTCGATTCTGTCAAAGAAGGCTCCATTCGTTCCTACGAAAATCTGTAACCCTCTATTGCATCACATTACAACCCATTCCACTCCATTCCACAGCATTTAACTCCATTCTGCAATATTCCAGTACATTCACTGGCTTACATTCCGGAAAAGGACGCGCCATTCGTTTCCAAAAGACTGAGGAACTCTCTGTTGAGTCTCATTACACAACGTTCCACCCAATACCACACATTGCACTCCACTGTGCAACATTCCAGCACATTCCATTGCATTCCGTTCTGTAAATGAAGGCTCCATAGCTTCCAATCCGTTCAGGAGCAGCCTATTGCATCTACTCACATGCCATTGCACATGATTCCACAAGATTCTACCCATTCCAAACATTCCATTGCCCTCTATGGCATTCCGTTCTTACAAAGAATTCGCCGTTCTCTACAAGATCTCTCAGGAATCCCCTATTGCATCACATTACTCCCATTACACTACATTTCATAATCTTCCTCTCTATTCCGCAACATTCCACCACGTTCTATTATGTTCGATACCATCCAGCAAGGCTGCATTCGCTTCCAAATCACTCCAGAAACATTTATTGCATCACATTACAACCGATTCAACACAATTAAACAACATAGCACCCCATACCACAGTAGTCCACTGTGTCCTATCGCGTTCCATTCTGCAAAAGAAGGCTATACTGTTTTCCGGAAAAATCAGGAAGCGTCCATTGAGTGACATTACACCCCATTACAATCCATTCTACAACTGTCCAATTCATTTTGCAATATTCCACTGTATTCTTTTCTGTTCCAATCCAACAAAGAAGCTTAGGTTCACTTGCAACACATTAAGTGCTGTCTATTGCATCACAACAAATGCCATTCCACTCCGTTCTACAGGAATCTACTCCATTAAACAACATGCCACCATGTTCTGTTGCATTCCATTCTGTCAAATAAGTCTCCATTCCTTTCGAAAACAATGAGGAACACTCTTCTGCGTCATATTACAGACTATTCCGGTCCATTTAACAGTTTTCCAATCCATTACTGAACATCTCACCATATTTTGTGGCCTTCAATTCCATCAAAGAGAGCTCCATTTGCTTCGAAACCACTCAGGAACCCTATACTATGTCACATTGCTCTCGAATCAACACCAATCTAAAAAATTGATGTTAACTCCAAAAAATCACACAACGTTCTATAGCATTCCATTCTCTTCAAAAGGGCTCATTCGTTTCCTAAACAATTTATAACATTCTATGGCATCACAGTACACCAAATTCCTCTCCATTCAACAACATTTCACTTCATTCCCCAAAATTCCAGCAATTTCCATTGTTTACATTCCACCAAGGGAGGAACCGTTCAGCTTCCAAATCACTCTGTTGACCTTTATAATGTCACCCTACCGCCGATTCCACTCCATTGAGCTACATTGCCCTCCATTCCACAACATTCCACCACGTACTGTAGTGTTCCATTCTGCAAAGGAAAGCTATATTTGTTTCCAAGCAAATACTGAAATTCGTATTCTGTACCTTCACAAGCCATTCCCTTCCACAAGATTCTACTCCATTCCCAATATTCCAACAAGATCTACTGAGTTTCATTCTGACAAAGTAGGAACCATTCTTATCCAAACCCAGGAACTCTCTGTTGCGTCACACTTCACCACGTTCTACTCATTAGCACAGCATTGCACTCTATTGTGCAACATTACACCACATTCCATTGCATTCCATTGTTTAAAAGAAGGCCCAATAGATACCAAACCATTCATTAGCAGCCTATTGCATCATTGAGATGCCATTCCACAGGAATCCCCAAGATTCTACTCTATTCAAAACTTTGCACTGCATTCTAAAATCACACCACCTTCTATAGCATTCCATTCTGTTCAACAGTGCTCATTCGTTTTCTAAACAATTTGTAACACTCTATGGCATCACAGTACACCACATTCCTCTCCATTCAACAACATTTCACTTCATTCCCCAATATTCCAGCAATTTCATTTGTTTACATTCCACCAAGGGAGGCACCATTCCTCTTCCAAACCACTTTGGAGACCTTTATAATGTCACCCTACCGCCGATTCCACTCCATTGCAAAACATTGCCCTCCATTCCACGTCATTCCACCAGGTAGTGTAGTGTTCCATTCTGCTAGGAAAACTCTATTTGTTTCCAAGCAATTACTGAATTTCATATTCTGTACGTTCATAAGCCATTCCCTTACACAAGTTTTTACTCCACTCCCAATATTCCCACAAGATCTACTGAGTTTCATTCTGACAAAGTAGGAACCATTCTTATCCAAACCCAGGAACTCTCTGTTGCGTCACACTACACCACGTTCTACTCAATAGCACAGCATTGCTCTCTATTGTGCCATATTCCACCACACTCCATTGCATTCCATTATATAAAAGAAGGCCCCACAGCTACCAAACCATTCAGGAGCAGCCAATTGAATCATTTCAGAAGCCATTCCACAAGAATCCACAAGAATTTACTCTATTCAAATCATTCCACTGCATTCTATGGCATTCCACTGTTACAAAGAAGGCACCAGTCGCTACAAAATCTCACAGGAACCCTCTACTGCATCACATTATATCCCATTACACTCCATTTCACAACATTCCACCGCGTTCTTTTACGTTTGATTCCTACCAGCAAGGCTGCATTTGATTAAAAATCTCTTCGAATCCCTTTAGTGCTTCACATTTCAACCGATTTAACTCCATTCCACAACACTCCACCGTGTTCTATCGCGCTCCATTCTGGAAAAGAAAGATCCTCTCTTTTCCAAAACTTTCAGGAACCGTCTATGGCGTCACATTACAACTCATTCCACTCCATTCCACGGCTCTCCCCTTCATTTCACTACGTTCCACTATGTTCTTTTGCATCTCATTCCTACAAAGAAGGCTCGAATCACTTCCAATCCATTAAGGACTGTCTACTGCATCAAATAAAATGAAATTCCACTCAATTCTACAAGATTCTAATACATCCCAAAATATTCCACCACGTTCTATTGCATTCCATTCTGTCAAGTAAGGCTCCATTCGTTTGCAAAACAATCAGGAACACTGTACTGCTTCACAATACACAAGATTCCAGTCCATTTCACAATATTGCACTCCATTCCTGAACATATCACCATGTTCTGTTGCATTCCATTCCATCAAAGTGAGCTCCATTTGCTTCTAGACCACTCAGCAACTCTATATTGTGTCACATTGCACGGATTCTACACCATTCTACAAAATTTAACTTAACTACACAAAATTCCACAACATTCTATAGTGTTCGATTCTGTCAAAGAAGGCTCCATTCGTTCCTACGAAAATCTGTAACCCTCTATTGCATCACATTACAACCCATTCCACTCCATTCCACAGCATTTAACTCCATTCTGCAATATTCCAGTACATTCACTGGCTTACATTCCGGAAAAGGACGCGCCATTCGTTTCCAAAAGACTGAGGAACTCTCTGTTGAGTCTCATTACACAACGTTCCACCCAATACCACACATTGCACTCCACTGTGCAACATTCCAGCACATTCCATTGCATTCCGTTCTGTAAATGAAGGCTCCATAGCTTCCAATCCGTTCAGGAGCAGCCTATTGCATCTACTCACATGCCATTGCACATGATTCCACAAGATTCTACCCATTCCAAACATTCCATTGCCCTCTATGGCATTCCGTTCTTACAAAGAATTCGCCGTTCTCTACAAGATCTCTCAGGAATCCCCTATTGCATCACATTACTCCCATTACACTACATTTCATAATCTTCCTCTCTATTCCGCAACATTCCACCACGTTCTATTATGTTCGATACCATCCAGCAAGGCTGCATTCGCTTCCAAATCACTCCAGAAACATTTATTGCATCACATTACAACCGATTCAACACAATTAAACAACATAGCACCCCATACCACAGTAGTCCACTGTGTCCTATCGCGTTCCATTCTGCAAAAGAAGGCTATACTGTTTTCCGGAAAAATCAGGAAGCGTCCATTGAGTGACATTACACCCCATTACAATCCATTCTACAACTGTCCAATTCATTTTGCAATATTCCACTGTATTCTTTTCTGTTCCAATCCAACAAAGAAGCTTAGGTTCACTTGCAACACATTAAGTGCTGTCTATTGCATCACAACAAATGCCATTCCACTCCGTCCTACAGGAATCTACTCCATTAAACAACATGCCACCATGTTCTGTTGCATTCCATTCTGTCAAATAAGTCTCCATTCCTTTCGAAAACAATGAGGAACACTCTTCTGCGTCATATTACAGACTATTCCGGTCCATTTAACAGTTTTCCAATCCATTACTGAACATCTCACCATATTTTGTGGCCTTCAATTCCATCAAAGAGAGCTCCATTTGCTTCGAAACCACTCAGGAACCCTATACTATGTCACATTGCTCTCGAATCAACACCAATCTAAAAAATTGATGTTAACTCCAAAAAATCACACAACGTTCTATAGCATTCCATTCTCTTCAAAAGGGCTCATTCGTTTCCTAAACAATTTATAACATTCTATGGCATCACAGTACACCAAATTCCTCTCCATTCAACAACATTTCACTTCATTCCCCAAAATTCCAGCAATTTCCATTGTTTACATTCCACCAAGGGAGGAACCGTTCAGCTTCCAAATCACTCTGTTGACCTTTATAATGTCACCCTACCGCCGATTCCACTCCATTGAGCTACATTGCCCTCCATTCCACAACATTCCACCACGTACTGTAGTGTTCCATTCTGCAAAGGAAAGCTATATTTGTTTCCAAGCAAATACTGAAATTCGTATTCTGTACCTTCACAAGCCATTCCCTTCCACAAGATTCTACTCCATTCCCAATATTCCAACAAGATCTACTGAGTTTCATTCTGACAAAGTAGGAACCATTCTTATCCAAACCCAGGAACTCTCTGTTGCGTCACACTTCACCACGTTCTACTCATTAGCACAGCATTGCACTCTATTGTGCAACATTACACCACATTCCATTGCATTCCATTGTTTAAAAGAAGGCCCAATAGATACCAAACCATTCATTAGCAGCCTATTGCATCACTGACATGCCATTCCACAGGAATCCCCAAGATTCTACTCTATTCAAAACTTTGCACTGCATTCTAAAATCACACCACCTTCTATAGCATTCCATTCTGTTCAACAGTGCTCATTCGTTTTCTAAACAATTTGTAACACTCTATGGCATCACAGTACACCACATTCCTCTCCATTCAACAACATTTCACTTCATTCCCCAATATTCCAGCAATTTCATTTGTTTACATTCCACCAAGGGAGGCACCATTCCTCTTCCAAACCACTTTGGAGACCTTTATAATGTCACCCTACCGCCGATTCCACTCCATTGCAAAACATTGCCCTCCATTCCACGTCATTCCACCAGGTAGTGTAGTGTTCCATTCTGCTAGGAAAACTCTATTTGTTTCCAAGCAATTACTGAATTTCATATTCTGTACGTTCATAAGCCATTCCCTTACACAAGTTTTTACTCCACTCCCAATATTCCCACAAGATCTACTGAGTTTCATTCTGACAAAGTAGGAACCATTCTTATCCAAACCCAGGAACTCTCTGTTGCGTCACACTACACCACGTTCTACTCAATAGCACAGCATTGCTCTCTATTGTGCCATATTCCACCACACTCCATTGCATTCCATTATATAAAAGAAGGCCCCACAGCTACCAAACCATTCAGGAGCAGCCAATTGAATCATTTCAGAAGCCATTCCACAAGAATCCACAAGAATTTACTCTATTCAAATCATTCCACTGCATTCTATGGCATTCCACTGTTACAAAGAAGGCACCAGTCGCTACAAAATCTCACAGGAACCCTCTACTGCATCACATTATATCCCATTACACTCCATTTCACAACATTCCACCGCGTTCTTTTACGTTTGATTCCTACCAGCAAGGCTGCATTTGATTAAAAATCTCTTCGAATCCCTTTAGTGCTTCACATTTCAACCGATTTAACTCCATTCCACAACACTCCACCGTGTTCTATCGCGCTCCATTCTGGAAAAGAAAGATCCTCTCTTTTCCAAAACTTTCAGGAACCGTCTATGGCGTCACATTACAACTCATTCCACTCCATTCCACGGCTCTCCCCTTCATTTCACTACGTTCCACTATGTTCTTTTGCATCTCATTCCTACAAAGAAGGCTCGAATCACTTCCAATCCATTAAGGACTGTCTACTGCATCAAATAAAATGAAATTCCACTCCATTCTACAAGATTCTAATACATCCCAAAATATTCCACCACGTTCTATTGCATTCCATTCTGTCAAGTAAGGCTCCATTCGTTTGCAAAACAATCAGGAACACTGTACTGCTTCACAATACACAAGATTCCAGTCCATTTCACAATATTGCACTCCATTCCTGAACATATCACCATGTTCTGTTGCATTCCATTCCATCAAAGTGAGCTCCATTTGCTTCTAGACCACTCAGCAACTCTATATTGTGTCACATTGCACGGATTCTACACCATTCTACAAAATTTAACTTAACTACACAAAATTCCACAACATTCTATAGTGTTCGATTCTGTCAAAGAAGGCTCCATTCGTTCCTACGAAAATCTGTAACCCTCTATTGCATCACATTACAACCCATTCCACTCCATTCCACAGCATTTAACTCCATTCTGCAATATTCCAGTACATTCACTGGCTTACATTCCGGAAAAGGACGCGCCATTCGTTTCCAAAAGACTGAGGAACTCTCTGTTGAGTCTCATTACACAACGTTCCACCCAATACCACACATTGCACTCCACTGTGCAACATTCCAGCACATTCCATTGCATTCCGTTCTGTAAATGAAGGCTCCATAGCTTCCAATCCGTTCAGGAGCAGCCTATTGCATCTACTCACATGCCATTGCACATGATTCCACAAGATTCTACCCATTCCAAACATTCCATTGCCCTCTATGGCATTCCGTTCTTACAAAGAATTCGCCGTTCTCTACAAGATCTCTCAGGAATCCCCTATTGCATCACATTACTCCCATTACACTACATTTCATAATCTTCCTCTCTATTCCGCAACATTCCACCACGTTCTATTATGTTCGATACCATCCAGCAAGGCTGCATTCGCTTCCAAATCACTCCAGAAACATTTATTGCATCACATTACAACCGATTCAACACAATTAAACAACATAGCACCCCATACCACAGTAGTCCACTGTGTCCTATCGCGTTCCATTCTGCAAAAGAAGGCTATACTGTTTTCCGGAAAAATCAGGAAGCGTCCATTGAGTGACATTACACCCCATTACAATCCATTCTACAACTGTCCAATTCATTTTGCAATATTCCACTGTATTCTTTTCTGTTCCAATCCAACAAAGAAGCTTAGGTTCACTTGCAACACATTAAGTGCTGTCTATTGCATCACAACAAATGCCATTCCACTCCGTTCTACAGGAATCTACTCCATTAAACAACATGCCACCATGTTCTGTTGCATTCCATTCTGTCAAATAAGTCTCCATTCCTTTCGAAAACAATGAGGAACACTCTTCTGCGTCATATTACAGACTATTCCGGTCCATTTAACAGTTTTCCAATCCATTACTGAACATCTCACCATATTTTGTGGCCTTCAATTCCATCAAAGAGAGCTCCATTTGCTTCGAAACCACTCAGGAACCCTATACTATGTCACATTGCTCTCGAATCAACACCAATCTAAAAAATTGATGTTAACTCCAAAAAATCACACAACGTTCTATAGCATTCCATTCTCTTCAAAAGGGCTCATTCGTTTCCTAAACAATTTATAACATTCTATGGCATCACAGTACACCAAATTCCTCTCCATTCAACAACATTTCACTTCATTCCCCAAAATTCCAGCAATTTCCATTGTTTACATTCCACCAAGGGAGGAACCGTTCAGCTTCCAAATCACTCTGTTGACCTTTATAATGTCACCCTACCGCCGATTCCACTCCATTGAGCTACATTGCCCTCCATTCCACAACATTCCACCACGTACTGTAGTGTTCCATTCTGCAAAGGAAAGCTATATTTGTTTCCAAGCAAATACTGAAATTCGTATTCTGTACCTTCACAAGCCATTCCCTTCCACAAGATTCTACTCCATTCCCAATATTCCAACAAGATCTACTGAGTTTCATTCTGACAAAGTAGGAACCATTCTTATCCAAACCCAGGAACTCTCTGTTGCGTCACACTTCACCACGTTCTACTCATTAGCACAGCATTGCACTCTATTGTGCAACATTACACCACATTCCATTGCATTCCATTGTTTAAAAGAAGGCCCAATAGATACCAAACCATTCATTAGCAGCCTATTGCATCATTGAGATGCCATTCCACAGGAATCCCCAAGATTCTACTCTATTCAAAACTTTGCACTGCATTCTAAAATCACACCACCTTCTATAGCATTCCATTCTGTTCAACAGTGCTCATTCGTTTTCTAAACAATTTGTAACACTCTATGGCATCACAGTACACCACATTCCTCTCCATTCAACAACATTTCACTTCATTCCCCAATATTCCAGCAATTTCATTTGTTTACATTCCACCAAGGGAGGCACCATTCCTCTTCCAAACCACTTTGGAGACCTTTATAATGTCACCCTACCGCCGATTCCACTCCATTGCAAAACATTGCCCTCCATTCCACGTCATTCCACCAGGTAGTGTAGTGTTCCATTCTGCTAGGAAAACTCTATTTGTTTCCAAGCAATTACTGAATTTCATATTCTGTACGTTCATAAGCCATTCCCTTACACAAGTTTTTACTCCACTCCCAATATTCCCACAAGATCTACTGAGTTTCATTCTGACAAAGTAGGAACCATTCTTATCCAAACCCAGGAACTCTCTGTTGCGTCACACTACACCACGTTCTACTCAATAGCACAGCATTGCTCTCTATTGTGCCATATTCCACCACACTCCATTGCATTCCATTATATAAAAGAAGGCCCCACAGCTACCAAACCATTCAGGAGCAGCCAATTGAATCATTTCAGAAGCCATTCCACAAGAATCCACAAGAATTTACTCTATTCAAATCATTCCACTGCATTCTATGGCATTCCACTGTTACAAAGAAGGCACCAGTCGCTACAAAATCTCACAGGAACCCTCTACTGCATCACATTATATCCCATTACACTCCATTTCACAACATTCCACCGCGTTCTTTTACGTTTGATTCCTACCAGCAAGGCTGCATTTGATTAAAAATCTCTTCGAATCCCTTTAGTGCTTCACATTTCAACCGATTTAACTCCATTCCACAACACTCCACCGTGTTCTATCGCGCTCCATTCTGGAAAAGAAAGATCCTCTCTTTTCCAAAACTTTCAGGAACCGTCTATGGCGTCACATTACAACTCATTCCACTCCATTCCACGGCTCTCCCCTTCATTTCACTACGTTCCACTATGTTCTTTTGCATCTCATTCCTACAAAGAAGGCTCGAATCACTTCCAATCCATTAAGGACTGTCTACTGCATCAAATAAAATGAAATTCCACTCCATTCTACAAGATTCTAATACATCCCAAAATATTCCACCACGTTCTATTGCATTCCATTCTGTCAAGTAAGGCTCCATTCGTTTGCAAAACAATCAGGAACACTGTACTGCTTCACAATACACAAGATTCCAGTCCATTTCACAATATTGCACTCCATTCCTGAACATATCACCATGTTCTGTTGCATTCCATTCCATCAAAGTGAGCTCCATTTGCTTCTAGACCACTCAGCAACTCTATATTGTGTCACATTGCACGGATTCTACACCATTCTACAAAATTTAACTTAACTACACAAAATTCCACAACATTCTATAGTGTTCGATTCTGTCAAA
Source organism: Manis pentadactyla (assembly GCF_030020395.1). Taxonomy (NCBI): domain Eukaryota; kingdom Metazoa; phylum Chordata; class Mammalia; order Pholidota; family Manidae; genus Manis; species Manis pentadactyla. The sequence continues at coordinate 22,650 of NW_026644767.1, forward strand.
GAAGGCTCCATTCGTTCCTACGAAAATCTGTAACCCTCTATTGCATCACATTACAACCCATTCCACTCCATTCCACAGCATTTAACTCCATTCTGCAATATTCCAGTACATTCACTGGCTTACATTCCGGAAAAGGACGCGCCATTCGTTTCCAAAAGACTGAGGAACTCTCTGTTGAGTCTCATTACACAACGTTCCACCCAATACCACACATTGCACTCCACTGTGCAACATTCCAGCACATTCCATTGCATTCCGTTCTGTAAATGAAGGCTCCATAGCTTCCAATCCGTTCAGGAGCAGCCTATTGCATCTACTCACATGCCATTGCACATGATTCCACAAGATTCTACCCATTCCAAACATTCCATTGCCCTCTATGGCATTCCGTTCTTACAAAGAATTCGCCGTTCTCTACAAGATCTCTCAGGAATCCCCTATTGCATCACATTACTCCCATTACACTACATTTCATAATCTTCCTCTCTATTCCGCAACATTCCACCACGTTCTATTATGTTCGATACCATCCAGCAAGGCTGCATTCGCTTCCAAATCACTCCAGAAACATTTATTGCATCACATTACAACCGATTCAACACAATTAAACAACATAGCACCCCATACCACAGTAGTCCACTGTGTCCTATCGCGTTCCATTCTGCAAAAGAAGGCTATACTGTTTTCCGGAAAAATCAGGAAGCGTCCATTGAGTGACATTACACCCCATTACAATCCATTCTACAACTGTCCAATTCATTTTGCAATATTCCACTGTATTCTTTTCTGTTCCAATCCAACAAAGAAGCTTAGGTTCACTTGCAACACATTAAGTGCTGTCTATTGCATCACAACAAATGCCATTCCACTCCGTTCTACAGGAATCTACTCCATTAAACAACATGCCACCATGTTCTGTTGCATTCCATTCTGTCAAATAAGTCTCCATTCCTTTCGAAAACAATGAGGAACACTCTTCTGCGTCATATTACAGACTATTCCGGTCCATTTAACAGTTTTCCAATCCATTACTGAACATCTCACCATATTTTGTGGCCTTCAATTCCATCAAAGAGAGCTCCATTTGCTTCGAAACCACTCAGGAACCCTATACTATGTCACATTGCTCTCGAATCAACACCAATCTAAAAAATTGATGTTAACTCCAAAAAATCACACAACGTTCTATAGCATTCCATTCTCTTCAAAAGGGCTCATTCGTTTCCTAAACAATTTATAACATTCTATGGCATCACAGTACACCAAATTCCTCTCCATTCAACAACATTTCACTTCATTCCCCAATATTCCAGCAATTTCATTTGTTTACATTCCACCAAGGGAGGAACCGTTCAGCTTCCAAACCACTCTGTTGACCTTTATAATGTCACCCTACCGCCGATTCCACTCCATTGCAAAACATTGCCCTCCATTCCACAACATTCCACCACGTACTGTAGTGTTCCATTCTGCAAAGGAAAGCTATATTTGTTTCCAAGCAAATACTGAAATTCGTATTCTGTACCTTCACAAGCCATTCCCTTCCACAAGATTCTACTCCATTCCCAATATTCCAACAAGATCTACTGAGTTTCATTCTGACAAAGTAGGAACCATTCTTATCCAAACCAGGAACTCTCTGTTGCGTCACACTTCACCACGTTCTACTCATTAGCACCGCATTGCACTCTATTGTGCAACATTACACCACATTTCATTGCATTCCATTATGTAAAAGAAGGCCCAATAGCTACGAAACCATTCAGTAGCAGCCTATTGCATCATTGAGATGCCATTCCACACGAATCGACAAGATTCTACTCTATTCAAAACTTTGCACTGCATTCTAAAATCACACCACCTTCTATAGCATTCCATTCTGTTCAACAGTGCTCATTCGTTTTCTAAACAATTTGTAACACTCTATGGCATCACAGTACACCAAATTCCCCTCCATTCAACAACATTTCACTTCATTCCCCAATATTCCAGCAATTTCATTTGTTTACATTCCACCAAGGGAGGCACCATTCCGCTTCCAAACCACTCTGGAGACCTTTATAATGTCACCCTAACGCCGATTCCACTCCATTGCAAAACATTGCCCTCCATTCCACATCATTCCACCAGGTAGTGTAGTGTTCCATTCTACTAGGAAAACTCTATTTGTTTCCAAGCAATTACTGAATTTCATATTCTGTACATTCATAAGCCATTCCTTTACACAAGTTTTTACTCCACTCCCAATATTCCCACAAGATCTACTGAGTTTCATTCTGACAAAGTAGGAACCATTCTTCTCCAAACCCAGGAACTCTCTGTTGCGTCACACTACACCACGTTCTACTCAATAGCACAGCATTGCTCTCTATTGTGCCATATTCAACCACACTCCATTGCATTCCATTATATAAAAGAAGGCCCCACAGCTACCAAACCATTCAGGAGCAGCCAATTGAATCATTTCAGAAGCCATTCCACAAGAATCCGCAAGAATTTACTCTATTCAAATCATTCCACTGCATTCTATGGCATTCCACTGTTACAAAGAAGGCACCAGTCGCTACAAAATCTCACAGGAACCCTCTACTGCATCACATTATATCCCATTACACTCAATTTCACAACATTCCACCGCGTTCTATTACGTTTGAGTCCATCCAGCAAGGCTGCTTTGATTAGAAATCAGTGCGGATAACTGTACTGCGTCACATTTCAACCGATTTAACTCCATTCCACAACACTCCACCGTGTTCTATCGCGCTCCATTCTGGAAAAGAAAGATCCTCTCTTTTCCAAAACTTTCAGGAACCGTCTATGGCGTCACATTACAACTCATTTCACTCCATTCCACAGCTCTCCCCTTCATTTCACTACGTTCCACTATGTTCTTTTGCATCTCATTCCTACAAAGAAGGCTCGAATCACTTAAAATCCATTAAGGACTGTCTACTGCATCAAATAAAATGAAATTCCACTCAATTCTACAAGATTCTAATACATCCCAAAATAATCCACCACGTTCTATTGCATTCCATTCTGTCAAGTAAGGCTCCATTCGTTTGCAAAACAATCAGGAACACTGTACTGCTTCACAATACACAAGATTCCAGTCCATTTCACAATATTGCACTCCATTCCTGAACATATCACCATGTTCTGTAGCATTCCATTCCATCAAAGTGAGCTCCATTTGCTTCTAGACCACTCAGCAACTCTATATTGTGTCACATTGCACGGATTCGACACCATTCTACAAAATTTAACTTAACTACACAAAATTCCACAACATTCTATAGTGTTCGATTCTGTCAAAGAAGGCTCCATTCGTTCCTACGAAAATCTGTAACCCTCTATTGCATCACATTACAACCCATTCCACTCCATTCCACAGCATTTAACTCCATTCTGCAATATTCCAGTACATTCACTGGCTTACATTCCGGCAAAGGACGCACCATTCGTTTCCAAAAGACCGAGGAACTCTCTGTTGAGTCTCATTACACAACGTTCCACCCAATACCACACATTGCACTCCACTGTGCAACATTCCAGCACATTCCATTGCATTCCGTTCTGTAAATGAAGGCTCCATAGCTTCCAATCCGTTCAGGAGCAGCCTATTGCATCTACTCACATGCCATTGCACATGATTCCACAAGATTCTACCCTTTCCAAACATTCCATTGCCCTCTATGGCATTCCGTTCTTACAAAGAATTCGCCGTTCTCTACAAGATCTCTCAGGAATCCCCTATTGCATCACATTACTCCCATTACACTACATTTCATAATCTTCCTCTCTAATCCGCAACATTCCACCACGTTCTATTATGTTCGATACCATCCAGCAAGGCTGCATTCGCTTCCAAATCACTCCAGAAACATTTATTGCATCACATTACAACAGATTCAACGCAATTAAACAACATAGCACCCCATACCACAGTAGTCCACTGTGTCCTATCGCGTTCCATTCTGCAAAAGAAGGCTATACTGTTTTCCGGAAAAATCAGGAAGCGTCCATTGAGTGACATTACACCCCATTACAATCCATTCTACAACTCTCCAATTCATTTTGCAATATTCCACTGTATTCTTTTCTGTTCCAATCCAACAAAGAAGCTTAGGTTCACTTGCAACACATTAAGTGCTGTCTATTGCATCACATCAAATGCCATTCCACTCCGTTCTACAGGAATCTACTCCATTAAACAACATGCCACCACGTTCTATTGCATTCCATTCTGTCAAATAAGTCTCCATTCCTTTCGAAAACAATGAGGAACACACTTCTGCGTCATATTACAGACTATTCCGGTCCATTTAACAGTTTTCCAATCCATTACTGAACATCTCACCATATTTTGTGGCCTTCAATTCCATCAAAGAGAGCTCCATTTGCTTCGAAACCACTCAGGAACCCTATACTATGTCACATTGCTCTCGAATCAACACCAATCTAAAAAATTGATGTTAACTCCAAAAAATCACACAACGTTCTATAGCATTCCATTCTCTTCAAAAGGGCTCATTCGTTTCCTAAACAATTTATAACATTCTATGGCATCACAGTACACCAAATTCCTCTCCATTCAACAACATTTCACTTCATTCCCCAATATTCCAGCAATTTCATTTGTTTACATTCCACCAAGGGAGGAACCGTTCAGCTTCCAAACCACTCTGTTGACCTTTATAATGTCACCCTACCGCCGATTCCACTCCATTGCAAAACATTGCCCTCCATTCCACAACATTCCACCACGTACTGTAGTGTTCCATTCTGCAAAGGAAAGCTATATTTGTTTCCAAGCAAATACTGAAATTCGTATTCTGTACCTTCACAAGCCATTCCCTTCCACAAGATTCTACTCCATTCCCAATATTCCAACAAGATCTACTGAGTTTCATTCTGACAAAGTAGGAACCATTCTTATCCAAACCAGGAACTCTCTGTTGCGTCACACTTCACCACGTTCTACTCATTAGCACCGCATTGCACTCTATTGTGCAACATTACACCACATTTCATTGCATTCCATTATGTAAAAGAAGGCCCAATAGCTACGAAACCATTCAGTAGCAGCCTATTGCATCATTGAGATGCCATTCCACACGAATCGACAAGATTCTACTCTATTCAAAACTTTGCACTGCATTCTAAAATCACACCACCTTTCTATAGCATTCCATTCTGTTCAACAGTGCTCATTCGTTTTCGAAACAATTTGTAACACTCTATGGCATCACAGTACACCAAATTCCCCTCCATTCAACAACATTTCACTTCATTCCCCAATATTCCAGCAATTTCATTTGTTTACAGTCCACCAAGGGAGGCACCATTCCGCTTCCAAACCACTCTGGAGACCTTTATAATGTCACCCTAACGCCGATTCCACTCCATTGCAAAACATTGCCCTCCATTCCACATCATTCCACCAGGTAGTGTAGTGTTCCATTCTACTAGGAAAACTCTATTTGTTTCCAAGCAATTACTGAATTTCATATTCTGTACATTCATAAGCCATTCCCTTACACAAGTTTTTACTCCACTCCCAATATTCCCACAAGATCTACTGAGTTTCATTCTGACAAAGTAGGAACCATTCTTCTCCAAACCCAGGAACTCTCTGTTGCGTCACACTACACCACGTTCTACTCAATAGCACAGCATTGCTCTCTATTGTGCCATATTCAACCACACTCCATTGCATTCCATTATATAAAAGAAGGCCCCACAGCTACCAAACCATTCAGGAGCAGCCAATTGAATCATTTCAGAAGCCATTCCACAAGAATCCGCAAGAATTTACTCTATTCAAATCATTCCACTGCATTCTATGGCATTCCACTGTTACAAAGAAGGCACCAGTCGCTACAAAATCTCACAGGAACCCTCTACTGCATCACATTATATCCCATTACACTCCATTTCACAACATTCCACCGCGTTCTATTACGTTTGAGTCCATCCAGCAAGGCTGCTTTGATTAGAAATCAGTGCGGATAACTGTACTGCGTCACATTTCAACCGATTTAACTCCATTCCACAACACTCCACCGTGTTCTATCGCGCTCCATTCTGGAAAAGAAAGATCCTCTCTTTTCCAAAACTTTCAGGAACCGTCTATGGCGTCACATTACAACTCATTCCACTCCATTCCACGGCTCTCCCCTTCATTTCACTACGTTCCACTATGTTCTTTTGCATCTCATTCCTACAAAGAAGGCTCGAATCACTTCCAATCCATTAAGGACTGTCTACTGCATCAAATAAAATGAAATTCCACTCAATTCTACAAGATTCTAATACATCCCAAAATATTCCACCACGTTCTATTGCATTCCATTCTGTCAAGTAAGGCTCCATTCGTTTGCAAAACAATCAGGAACACTGTACTGCTTCACAATACACAAGATTCCAGTCCATTTCACAATATTGCACTCCATTCCTGAACATATCACCATGTTCTGTAGCATTCCATTCCATCAAAGTGAGCTCCATTTGCTTCTAGACCACTCAGCAACTCTATATTGTGTCACATTGCACGGATTCTACACCATTCTACAAAATTTAACTTAACTACACAAAATTCCACAACATTCTATAGTGTTCGATTCTGTCAAAGAAGGCTCCATTCGTTCCTACGAAAATCTGTAACCCTCTATTGCATCACATTACAACCCATTCCACTCCATTCCACAGCATTTAACTCCATTCTGCAATATTCCAGTACATTCACTGGCTTACATTCCGGCAAAGGACGCACCATTCGTTTCCAAAAGACCGAGGAACTCTCTGTTGAGTCTCATTACACAACGTTCCACCCAATACCACACATTGCACTCCACTGTGCAACATTCCAGCACATTCCATTGCATTCCGTTCTGTAAATGAAGGCTCCATAGCTTCCAATCCGTTCAGGAGCAGCCTATTGCATCTACTCACATGCCATTGCACATGATTCCACAAGATTCTACCCATTCCAAACATTCCATTGCCCTCTATGGCATTCCGTTCTTACAAAGAATTCGCCGTTCTCTACAAGATCTCTCAGGAATCCCCTATTGCATCACATTACTCCCATTACACTACATTTCATAATCTTCCTCTCTATTCCGCAACATTCCACCACGTTCTATTATGTTCGATACCATCCAGCATGGCTGCATTCGCTTCCAAATCACTCCAGAAACATTTATTGCATCACATTACAACCGATTCAACACAATTAAACAACATAGCACCCCATACCACAGTAGTCCACTGTGTCCTATCGCGTTCCATTCTGCAAAAGAAGGCTATACTGTTTTCCGGAAAAATCAGGAAGCGTCCATTGAGTGACATTACACCCCATTACAATCCATTCTACAACTCTCCAATTCATTTTGCAATATTCCACTGTATTCTTTTCTGTTCCAATCCAACAAAGAAGCTTAGGTTCACTTGCAACACATTAAGTGCTGTCTATTGCATCACATCAAATGCCATTCCACTCCATTCTACAGGAATCTACTCCATTAAACAACATGCCACCACGTTCTATTGCATTCCATTCTGTCAAATAAGTCTCCATTCCTTTCGAAAACAATGAGGAACACTCTTCTGCGTCATATTACAGACTATTCCGGTCCATTTAACAGTTTTCCAATCCATTACTGAACATCTCACCATATTTTGTGGCCTTCAATTCCATCAAAGAGAGCTCCATTTGCCTCGAAACCACTCAGGAACCCTATACTATGTCACATTGCTCTCGAAGCAACACCAATCTAAAAAATTGATGTTAACTCCAAAAAATCACACAACGTTCTATAGCATTCCATTCTCTTCAAAAGGGCTCATTCGTTTCCTAAACAATTTATAACATTCTATGGCATCACAGTACACCAAATTCCTCTCCATTCAACAACATTTCACTTCATTCCCCAATATTCCAGCAATTTCATTTGTTTACATTCCACCAAGGGAGGAACCGTTCAGCTTCCAAACCACTCTGTTGACCTTTATAATGTCACCCTACCGCCGATTCCACTCCATTGCAAAACATTGCCCTCCATTCCACAACATTCCACCACGTACTGTAGTGTTCCATTCTGCAAAGGAAAGCTATATTTGTTTCCAAGCAAATACTGAAATTCGTATTCTGTACCTTCACAAGCCATTCCCTTCCACAAGATTCTACTCCATTCCCAATATTCCAACAAGATCTACTGAGTTTCATTCTGACAAAGTAGGAACCGTTCTTATCCAAACCCAGGAACTCTCTGTTGCGTCACACTTCACCACGTTCTACTCATTAGCACCGCATTGCACTCTATTGTGCAACATTACACCACATTCCATTGCATTCCATTATGTAAAAGAAGGTCCAATAGCTACCAAACCATTCAGTAGCAGCCTATTGCATCATTGAGATGCTATTCCACACGAATCCACAAGATTCTACTCTATTCAAAACTTTGCACTGCATTCTAAAATCACACCACCTTCTATAGCATTCCATTCTGTTCAACAGTGCTCATTCGTTTTCTAAACAATTTGTAACACTCTATGGCATCACAGTACACCAAATTCCCCTCCATTCAACAACATTTCACTTCATTCCCCAATATTCCAGCAATTTCATTTGTTTACAGTCCACCAAGGGAGGCACCATTCCGCTTCCAAACCACTCTGGAGACCTTTATAATGTCACCCTAACGCCGATTCCACTCCATTGCAAAACATTGCCCTCCATTCCACATCATTCCACCAGGTAGTGTAGTGTTCCATTCTACTAGGAAAACTCTATTTGTTTCCAAGCAATTACTGAATTTCATATTCTGTACATTCATAAGCCATTCCCTTACACAAGTTTTTACTCCACTCCCAATATTCCCACAAGATCTACTGAGTTTCATTCTGACAAAGTAGGAACCATTCTTCTCCAAACCCAGGAACTCTCTGTTGCGTCACACTACACCACGTTCTACTCAATAGCACAGCATTGCTCTCTATTGTGCCATATTCCACCACACTCCATTGCATTCCATTATATAAAAGAAGGCCCCACAGCTACCAAACCATTCAGGAGCAGCCAATTGAATCATTTCAGAAGCCATTCCACAAGAATCCGCAAGAATTTACTCTATTCAAATCATTCCACTGCATTCTATGGCATTCCACTGTTACAAAGAAGGCACCAGTCGCTACAAAATCTCACAGGAACCCTCTACTGCATCACATTATATCCCATTACACTCCATTTCACAACATTCCACCGCGTTCTATTACGTTTGAGTCCATCCAGCAAGGCTGCTTTGATTAGAAATCAGTGCGGATAACTGTACTGCGTCACATTTCAACCGATTTAACTCCATTCCACAACACTCCACCGTGTTCTATCGCGCTCCATTCTGGAAAAGAAAGATCCTCTCTTTTCCAAAACTTTCAGGAACCGTCTATGGCGTCACATTACAACTCATTCCACTCCATTCCACAGCTCTCCCCTTCATTTCACTAGGTTCCACTATGTTCTTTTGCATCTCATTCCTACAAAGAAGGCTCGAATCACTTCCAATCCATTAAGGACTGTCTACTGCATCAAATAAAATGAAATTCCACTCAATTCTACAAGATTCTAATACATCCCAAAATATTCCACCACGTTCTATTGCATTCCATTCTGTCAAGTAAGGCTCCATTCGTTTGCAAAACAATCAGGAACACTGTACTGCTTCACAATACACAAGATTCCAGTCCATTTCACAATATTGCACTCCATTCCTGAACATATCACCATGTTCTGTTGCATTCCATTCCATCAAAGTGAGCTCCATTTGCTTCTAGACCACTCAGCAACTCTATGTTGTGTCACATTGCACGGATTCTACACCATTCTACAAAATTTAACTTAACTACACAAAATTCCACAACATTCTATAGTGTTCGATTCTGTCAAAGAAGGCTCCATTCGTTCCTACGAAAATCTGTAACCCTCTATTGCATCACATTACATCCCATTCCACTCCATTCCACAACATTTAACTCCATTCTGCAATATTCCAGTACATTCACTGGCTTACATTCCGGCACAGGACGCACCATTCGTTTCCAAAAGACCGAGGAACTCTCTGTTGAGTCTCATTACACAACGTTCCACCCAATACCACACATTGCACTCCACTGTGCAACATTCCAGCACATTCCATTGCATTCCGTTCTGTAAATGAAGGCTCCATAGCTTCCAATCCGTTCAGGAGCAGCCTATTGCATCTACTCACATGCCATTGCACATGATTCCACAAGATTCTACCCATTCCAAACATTCCATTGCCCTCTATGGCATTCCGTTCTTACAAAGAATTCGCCGTTCTCTACAAGATCTCTCAGGAATCCCCTATTGCATCACATTACTCCCATTACTCTACATTTCATAATCTTCCTCTCTATTCCGCAACATTCCACCACGTTCTATTATGTTCGATACCATCCAGCAAGGCTGCATTCGCTTCCAAATCACTCCAGAAACATTTATTGCATCACATTACAACCGACTCAACACAATTAATCAACATAGCACCCCATACCACAGTAGTCCACTGTGTCCTATCGCGTTCCATTCTGCAAAAGAAGGCTATACTGTTTTCCGGAAAAATCAGGAACCGTCCATTGAGTGACATTACAACCCATTACACTCCATTCTACAACACCCCAATTCATTTTGCAATATTCCACTGTATTCTTTTCTGTTCCAATCCAACAAAGAAGCTTAGATTCACTTGCAACACATAAAGTGCTGTCTATTGCATCACATCAAATGCCATTCCACTCCGTTCTACAGGAATCTACTCCATTAAACAACATGCCACCACGTTCTATTGCATTCCATTCTGTCAAATAAGTCTCCATTCCTTTCGAAAACAATGAGGAACACTCTTCTGCGTCATATTACAGACTATTCCGGTCCATTTAACAGTTTTCCAATCCATTACTGAACATCTCACCATATTTTGTGGCCTTCAATTCCATCAAAGAGAGCTCCATTTGCTTCGAAACCACTCAGGAACCCTATACTATGTCACATTGTTCTCGAATCAACACCAATCTAAAAAATTGATGTTAACTCCAAAAAATCACACAACGTTCTATAGCATTCCATTCTCTTCAAAAGGGCTCATTCGTTTCCTAAACAATTTATAACATTCTATGGCATCACAGTACACCAAATTCCTCTCCATTCAACAACATTTCACTTCATTCCCCAATATTCCAGCAATTTCATTTGTTTAAATTCCACCAAGGGAAGAACCGTTCAGTTTCCAAACCACTCTGTTGACCTTTATAATGTCACCCTAACACCGATTCCACTCCATTGAGCTACATTGCCCTCCATTCCACAACATTCCACCACGTACTGTAGTGTTCCATTCTGCAAAGGAAAGCTATATTTGTTTCCAAGCAAATACTGAAATTCGTATTCTGTACCTTCACAAGCCATTCCCTTCCACAAGATTCTACTCCATTCCCAATATTCCAACAAGATCTACTGAGTTTCATTCTGACAAAGTAGGAACCGTTCTTATCCAAACCCAGGAACTCTCTGTTGCGTCACACTTCACCACGTTCTACTCATTAGCACCGCATTGCACTCTATTGTGCAACATTACACCACATTCCATTGCATTCCATTATGTAAAAGAAGGTCCAATAGCTACCAAACCATTCAGTAGCAGCCTATTGCATCATTGAGATGCTATTCCACACGAATCCACAAGATTCTACTCTATTCAAAACTTTGCACTGCATTCTAAAATCACACCACCTTCTATAGCATTCCATTCTGTTCAACAGTGCTCATTCGTTTTCTAAACAATTTGTAACACTCTATGGCATCACAGTACACCAAATTCCCCTCCATTCAACAACATTTCACTTCATTCCCCAATATTCCAGCAATTTCATTTGTTTACATTCCACCAAGGGAGGCACCATTCCGCTTCCAAACCACTCTGGAGACCTTTATAATGTCACCCTACCGCCGATTCCACTCCATTGCAAAACATTGCCCTCCATTCCACATCATTCCACCAGGTAGTGTAGTGTTCCATTCTACTAGGAAAACTCTATTTGTTTCCAAGCTATTACTGAATTTCATATTCTGTACATTCATAAGCCATTCCCTTACACAAGTTTTTACTCCACTCCCAATATTCCCACAAGATCTACTGAGTTTAATTCTGACAAAGTAGGAACCATTCTTATCCAAACCCAGGAACTCTCTGTTGCGTCACACTACACCACGTTCTACTCAATAGCACAGCATTGCTCTCTATTGTGCCATATTCCACCGCACTCCATTGCATTCCATTATATAAAAGAAGGCCCCACAGCTACCAAACCATTCAGGAGCAGCCAATTGAATCATTTCAGAAGCCATTCCACAAGAATCCACAAGAATTTACTCTATTCAAATCATTCCACTGCATTCTATGGCATTCCACTGTTACAAAGAAGGCACCAGTCGCTACAAAATCTCACAGGAACCCTCTACTGCATCACATTATATCCCATTACACTCCATTTCACAACATTCCACCGCGTTCTATTACGTTTGAGTCCATCCAGCAAGGCTGCTTTGATTAGAAATCAGTGCGGATAACTGTACTGCGTCACATTTCAACCGATTTAATTCCATTCCACAACACTCCACCGTGTTCTATCGCGCTCCATTCTGGAAAAGAAAGATCCTCTCTTTTCCAAAACTTTCAGGAACCGTCTATGGCGTCACATTACAACTCATTTCACTCCATTCCACAGCTCTCCCCTTCATTTCACTACGTTCCACTATGTTCTTTTGCATCTCATTCCTACAAAGAAGGCTCGAATCACTTCCAATCCATTAAGGACTGTCTACTGCATCAAATAAAATGAAATTCCACTCAATTCTACAAGATTCTAATACATCCCAAAATATTCCACCACGTTCTATTGCATTCCATTCTGTCAAGTAAGGCTCCATTCGTTTTCAAAACAATCAGGAACACTGTACTGCTTCACAATACACAAGATTCCAGTCCATTTCACAATATTGCACTCCATTCCTGAACATATCACCATGTTCTGTAGCATTCCATTCCATCAAAGTGAGCTCCATTTTCTTCTAGACCACTCAGCAACTCTATATTGTGTCACATTGCACGGATTCTACACCATTCTACAAAATTTAACTTAACTACACAAAATTCCACAACATTCTATAGTGTTCGATTCTGTCAAAGAAGGCTCCATTCGTTCCTACGAAAATCTGTAACCCTCTATTGCATCACATTACAACCCATTCCACTCCATTCCACAGCATTTAACTCCATTCTGCCATATTCCAGTACATTCACTGGCTTACATTCCGGCAAAGGACGCACCATTCGTTTCCAAAAGACCGAGGAACTCTCTGTTGAGTCTCATTACACAACGTTCCACCCAATACCACACATTGCACTCCACTGTGCAACATTCCAGCACATTCCATTGCATTCCGTTCTGTAAATGAAGGCTCCATAGCTTCCAATCCGTTCAGGAGCAGCCTATTGCATCTACTCACATGCCATTGCACATGATTCCACAAGATTCTACCCTTTCCAAACATTCCATTGCCCTCTATGGCATTCCGTTCTTACAAAGAAATCGCCGTTCTCTACAAGATCTCTCAGGAATCCCCTATTGCATCACATTACTCCCATTACACTACATTTCATAATCTTCCTCTCTAATCCGCAACATTCCACCACGTTCTATTATGTTCGATACCATCCAGCAAGGCTGCATTCGCTTCCAAATCACTCCAGAAACATTTATTGCATCACATTACAAACGATTCAACACAATTAAACAACATAGCACCCCATACCACAGTAGTCCACTGTGTCCTATCGCGTTCCATTCTGCAAAAGAAGGATATACTGTTTTCCGGAAAAATCAGGAACCGTCCATTGAGTGACATTACACCCCATCACACTCCATTCTACAACTCTCCAATTCATTTTGCAATATTCCACTGTATTCTTTTCTGTTCCAATCCAACAAAGAAGCTTAGGTTCACTTGCAACACATTAAGTGCTGTCTATTGCATCACATCAAATGCCATTCCACTCCGTTCTACAGGAATCTACTCCATTAAACAACATGCCACCACGTTCTATTGCATTCCATTCTGTCAAATAAGTCTCCATTCCTTTCGAAAACAATGAGGAACACTCTTCTGCGTCATATTACAGACTATTCCGGTCCATTTAACAGTTTTCCAATCCATTACTGAACATCTCACCATATTTTGTGGCCTTCAATTCCATCAAAGAGAGCTCCATTTGCTTCGAAACCACTCAGGAACCCTATACTATGTCACATTGCTCTCGAAGCAACACCAATCTAAAAAATTGATGTTAACTCCAAAAAATCACACAACGTTCTATAGCATTCCATTCTCTTCAAAAGGGCTCATTCGTTTCCTAAACAATTTATAACATTCTATGGCATCACAGTACACCAAATTCCTCTCCATTCAACAACATTTCACTTCATTCCCCAAAATTCCAGCAATTTCCATTGTTTACATTCCACCAAGGGAGGAACCGTTCAGCTTCCAAATCACTCTGTTGACCTTTATAATGTCACCCTACCGCCGATTCCACTCCATTGAGCTACATTGCCCTCCATTCCACAACATTCCACCACGTACTGTAGTGTTCCATTCTGCAAAGGAAAGCTATATTTGTTTCCAAGCAAATACTGAAATTCGTATTCTGTACCTTCACAAGCCATTCCCTTCCACAAGATTCTACTCCATTCCCAATATTCCAACAAGATCTACTGAGTTTCATTCTGACAAAGTAGGAACCATTCTTATCCAAACCCAGGAACTCTCTGTTGCGTCACACTTCACCACGTTCTACTCATTAGCACAGCATTGCACTCTATTGTGCAACATTACACCACATTCCATTGCATTCCATTGTTTAAAAGAAGGCCCAATAGATACCAAACCATTCATTAGCAGCCTATTGCATCATTGAGATGCCATTCCACAGGAATCCCCAAGATTCTACTCTATTCAAAACTTTGCACTGCATTCTAAAATCACACCACCTTCTATAGCATTCCATTCTGTTCAACAGTGCTCATTCGTTTTCTAAACAATTTGTAACACTCTATGGCATCACAGTACACCACATTCCTCTCCATTCAACAACATTTCACTTCATTCCCCAATATTCCAGCAATTTCATTTGTTTACATTCCACCAAGGGAGGCACCATTCCTCTTCCAAACCACTTTGGAGACCTTTATAATGTCACCCTACCGCCGATTCCACTCCATTGCAAAACATTGCCCTCCATTCCACGTCATTCCACCAGGTAGTGTAGTGTTCCATTCTGCTAGGAAAACTCTATTTGTTTCCAAGCAATTACTGAATTTCATATTCTGTACGTTCATAAGCCATTCCCTTACACAAGTTTTTACTCCACTCCCAATATTCCCACAAGATCTACTGAGTTTCATTCTGACAAAGTAGGAACCATTCTTATCCAAACCCAGGAACTCTCTGTTGCGTCACACTACACCACGTTCTACTCAATAGCACAGCATTGCTCTCTATTGTGCCATATTCCACCACACTCCATTGCATTCCATTATATAAAAGAAGGCCCCACAGCTACCAAACCATTCAGGAGCAGCCAATTGAATCATTTCAGAAGCCATTCCACAAGAATCCACAAGAATTTACTCTATTCAAATCATTCCACTGCATTCTATGGCATTCCACTGTTACAAAGAAGGCACCAGTCGCTACAAAATCTCACAGGAACCCTCTACTGCATCACATTATATCCCATTACACTCCATTTCACAACATTCCACCGCGTTCTTTTACGTTTGATTCCTACCAGCAAGGCTGCATTTGATTAAAAATCTCTTCGAATCCCTTTAGTGCTTCACATTTCAACCGATTTAACTCCATTCCACAACACTCCACCGTGTTCTATCGCGCTCCATTCTGGAAAAGAAAGATCCTCTCTTTTCCAAAACTTTCAGGAACCGTCTATGGCGTCACATTACAACTCATTCCACTCCATTCCACGGCTCTCCCCTTCATTTCACTACGTTCCACTATGTTCTTTTGCATCTCATTCCTACAAAGAAGGCTCGAATCACTTCCAATCCATTAAGGACTGTCTACTGCATCAAATAAAATGAAATTCCACTCCATTCTACAAGATTCTAATACATCCCAAAATATTCCACCACGTTCTATTGCATTCCATTCTGTCAAGTAAGGCTCCATTCGTTTGCAAAACAATCAGGAACACTGTACTGCTTCACAATACACAAGATTCCAGTCCATTTCACAATATTGCACTCCATTCCTGAACATATCACCATGTTCTGTTGCATTCCATTCCATCAAAGTGAGCTCCATTTGCTTCTAGACCACTCAGCAACTCTATATTGTGTCACATTGCACGGATTCTACACCATTCTACAAAATTTAACTTAACTACACAAAATTCCACAACATTCTATAGTGTTCGATTCTGTCAAAGAAGGCTCCATTCGTTCCTACGAAAATCTGTAACCCTCTATTGCATCACATTACAACCCATTCCACTCCATTCCACAGCATTTAACTCCATTCTGCAATATTCCAGTACATTCACTGGCTTACATTCCGGAAAAGGACGCGCCATTCGTTTCCAAAAGACTGAGGAACTCTCTGTTGAGTCTCATTACACAACGTTCCACCCAATACCACACATTGCACTCCACTGTGCAACATTCCAGCACATTCCATTGCATTCCGTTCTGTAAATGAAGGCTCCATAGCTTCCAATCCGTTCAGGAGCAGCCTATTGCATCTACTCACATGCCATTGCACATGATTCCACAAGATTCTACCCATTCCAAACATTCCATTGCCCTCTATGGCATTCCGTTCTTACAAAGAATTCGCCGTTCTCTACAAGATCTCTCAGGAATCCCCTATTGCATCACATTACTCCCATTACACTACATTTCATAATCTTCCTCTCTATTCCGCAACATTCCACCACGTTCTATTATGTTCGATACCATCCAGCAAGGCTGCATTCGCTTCCAAATCACTCCAGAAACATTTATTGCATCACATTACAACCGATTCAACACAATTAAACAACATAGCACCCCATACCACAGTAGTCCACTGTGTCCTATCGCGTTCCATTCTGCAAAAGAAGGCTATACTGTTTTCCGGAAAAATCAGGAAGCGTCCATTGAGTGACATTACACCCCATTACAATCCATTCTACAACTGTCCAATTCATTTTGCAATATTCCACTGTATTCTTTTCTGTTCCAATCCAACAAAGAAGCTTAGGTTCACTTGCAACACATTAAGTGCTGTCTATTGCATCACAACAAATGCCATTCCACTCCGTTCTACAGGAATCTACTCCATTAAACAACATGCCACCATGTTCTGTTGCATTCCATTCTGTCAAATAAGTCTCCATTCCTTTCGAAAACAATGAGGAACACTCTTCTGCGTCATATTACAGACTATTCCGGTCCATTTAACAGTTTTCCAATCCATTACTGAACATCTCACCATATTTTGTGGCCTTCAATTCCATCAAAGAGAGCTCCATTTGCTTCGAAACCACTCAGGAACCCTATACTATGTCACATTGCTCTCGAATCAACACCAATCTAAAAAATTGATGTTAACTCCAAAAAATCACACAACGTTCTATAGCATTCCATTCTCTTCAAAAGGGCTCATTCGTTTCCTAAACAATTTATAACATTCTATGGCATCACAGTACACCAAATTCCTCTCCATTCAACAACATTTCACTTCATTCCCCAATATTCCAGCAATTTCATTTGTTTACATTCCACCAAGGGAGGAACCGTTCAGCTTCCAAACCACTCTGTTGACCTTTATAATGTCACCCTACCGCCGATTCCACTCCATTGCAAAACATTGCCCTCCATTCCACAACATTCCACCACGTACTGTAGTGTTCCATTCTGCAAAGGAAAGCTATATTTGTTTCCAAGCAAATACTGAAATTCGTATTCTGTACCTTCACAAGCCATTCCCTTCCACAAGATTCTACTCCATTCCCAATATTCCAACAAGATCTACTGAGTTTCATTCTGACAAAGTAGGAACCATTCTTATCCAAACCAGGAACTCTCTGTTGCGTCACACTTCACCACGTTCTACTCATTAGCACCGCATTGCACTCTATTGTGCAACATTACACCACATTTCATTGCATTCCATTATGTAAAAGAAGGCCCAATAGCTACGAAACCATTCAGTAGCAGCCTATTGCATCATTGAGATGCCATTCCACACGAATCGACAAGATTCTACTCTATTCAAAACTTTGCACTGCATTCTAAAATCACACCACCTTCTATAGCATTCCATTCTGTTCAACAGTGCTCATTCGTTTTCTAAACAATTTGTAACACTCTATGGCATCACAGTACACCAAATTCCCCTCCATTCAACAACATTTCACTTCATTCCCCAATATTCCAGCAATTTCATTTGTTTACATTCCACCAAGGGAGGCACCATTCCGCTTCCAAACCACTCTGGAGACCTTTATAATGTCACCCTAACGCCGATTCCACTCCATTGCAAAACATTGCCCTCCATTCCACATCATTCCACCAGGTAGTGTAGTGTTCCATTCTACTAGGAAAACTCTATTTGTTTCCAAGCAATTACTGAATTTCATATTCTGTACATTCATAAGCCATTCCTTTACACAAGTTTTTACTCCACTCCCAATATTCCCACAAGATCTACTGAGTTTCATTCTGACAAAGTAGGAACCATTCTTCTCCAAACCCAGGAACTCTCTGTTGCGTCACACTACACCACGTTCTACTCAATAGCACAGCATTGCTCTCTATTGTGCCATATTCAACCACACTCCATTGCATTCCATTATATAAAAGAAGGCCCCACAGCTACCAAACCATTCAGGAGCAGCCAATTGAATCATTTCAGAAGCCATTCCACAAGAATCCGCAAGAATTTACTCTATTCAAATCATTCCACTGCATTCTATGGCATTCCACTGTTACAAAGAAGGCACCAGTCGCTACAAAATCTCACAGGAACCCTCTACTGCATCACATTATATCCCATTACACTCAATTTCACAACATTCCACCGCGTTCTATTACGTTTGAGTCCATCCAGCAAGGCTGCTTTGATTAGAAATCAGTGCGGATAACTGTACTGCGTCACATTTCAACCGATTTAACTCCATTCCACAACACTCCACCGTGTTCTATCGCGCTCCATTCTGGAAAAGAAAGATCCTCTCTTTTCCAAAACTTTCAGGAACCGTCTATGGCGTCACATTACAACTCATTTCACTCCATTCCACAGCTCTCCCCTTCATTTCACTACGTTCCACTATGTTCTTTTGCATCTCATTCCTACAAAGAAGGCTCGAATCACTTAAAATCCATTAAGGACTGTCTACTGCATCAAATAAAATGAAATTCCACTCAATTCTACAAGATTCTAATACATCCCAAAATAATCCACCACGTTCTATTGCATTCCATTCTGTCAAGTAAGGCTCCATTCGTTTGCAAAACAATCAGGAACACTGTACTGCTTCACAATACACAAGATTCCAGTCCATTTCACAATATTGCACTCCATTCCTGAACATATCACCATGTTCTGTAGCATTCCATTCCATCAAAGTGAGCTCCATTTGCTTCTAGACCACTCAGCAACTCTATATTGTGTCACATTGCACGGATTCGACACCATTCTACAAAATTTAACTTAACTACACAAAATTCCACAACATTCTATAGTGTTCGATTCTGTCAAAGAAGGCTCCATTCGTTCCTACGAAAATCTGTAACCCTCTATTGCATCACATTACAACCCATTCCACTCCATTCCACAGCATTTAACTCCATTCTGCAATATTCCAGTACATTCACTGGCTTACATTCCGGCAAAGGACGCACCATTCGTTTCCAAAAGACCGAGGAACTCTCTGTTGAGTCTCATTACACAACGTTCCACCCAATACCACACATTGCACTCCACTGTGCAACATTCCAGCACATTCCATTGCATTCCGTTCTGTAAATGAAGGCTCCATAGCTTCCAATCCGTTCAGGAGCAGCCTATTGCATCTACTCACATGCCATTGCACATGATTCCACAAGATTCTACCCTTTCCAAACATTCCATTGCCCTCTATGGCATTCCGTTCTTACAAAGAATTCGCCGTTCTCTACAAGATCTCTCAGGAATCCCCTATTGCATCACATTACTCCCATTACACTACATTTCATAATCTTCCTCTCTAATCCGCAACATTCCACCACGTTCTATTATGTTCGATACCATCCAGCAAGGCTGCATTCGCTTCCAAATCACTCCAGAAACATTTATTGCATCACATTACAACAGATTCAACGCAATTAAACAACATAGCACCCCATACCACAGTAGTCCACTGTGTCCTATCGCGTTCCATTCTGCAAAAGAAGGCTATACTGTTTTCCGGAAAAATCAGGAAGCGTCCATTGAGTGACATTACACCCCATTACAATCCATTCTACAACTCTCCAATTCATTTTGCAATATTCCACTGTATTCTTTTCTGTTCCAATCCAACAAAGAAGCTTAGGTTCACTTGCAACACATTAAGTGCTGTCTATTGCATCACATCAAATGCCATTCCACTCCGTTCTACAGGAATCTACTCCATTAAACAACATGCCACCACGTTCTATTGCATTCCATTCTGTCAAATAAGTCTCCATTCCTTTCGAAAACAATGAGGAACACACTTCTGCGTCATATTACAGACTATTCCGGTCCATTTAACAGTTTTCCAATCCATTACTGAACATCTCACCATATTTTGTGGCCTTCAATTCCATCAAAGAGAGCTCCATTTGCTTCGAAACCACTCAGGAACCCTATACTATGTCACATTGCTCTCGAATCAACACCAATCTAAAAAATTGATGTTAACTCCAAAAAATCACACAACGTTCTATAGCATTCCATTCTCTTCAAAAGGGCTCATTCGTTTCCTAAACAATTTATAACATTCTATGGCATCACAGTACACCAAATTCCTCTCCATTCAACAACATTTCACTTCATTCCCCAATATTCCAGCAATTTCATTTGTTTACATTCCACCAAGGGAGGAACCGTTCAGCTTCCAAACCACTCTGTTGACCTTTATAATGTCACCCTACCGCCGATTCCACTCCATTGCAAAACATTGCCCTCCATTCCACAACATTCCACCACGTACTGTAGTGTTCCATTCTGCAAAGGAAAGCTATATTTGTTTCCAAGCAAATACTGAAATTCGTATTCTGTACCTTCACAAGCCATTCCCTTCCACAAGATTCTACTCCATTCCCAATATTCCAACAAGATCTACTGAGTTTCATTCTGACAAAGTAGGAACCATTCTTATCCAAACCAGGAACTCTCTGTTGCGTCACACTTCACCACGTTCTACTCATTAGCACCGCATTGCACTCTATTGTGCAACATTACACCACATTTCATTGCATTCCATTATGTAAAAGAAGGCCCAATAGCTACGAAACCATTCAGTAGCAGCCTATTGCATCATTGAGATGCCATTCCACACGAATCGACAAGATTCTACTCTATTCAAAACTTTGCACTGCATTCTAAAATCACACCACCTTTCTATAGCATTCCATTCTGTTCAACAGTGCTCATTCGTTTTCGAAACAATTTGTAACACTCTATGGCATCACAGTACACCAAATTCCCCTCCATTCAACAACATTTCACTTCATTCCCCAATATTCCAGCAATTTCATTTGTTTACAGTCCACCAAGGGAGGCACCATTCCGCTTCCAAACCACTCTGGAGACCTTTATAATGTCACCCTAACGCCGATTCCACTCCATTGCAAAACATTGCCCTCCATTCCACATCATTCCACCAGGTAGTGTAGTGTTCCATTCTACTAGGAAAACTCTATTTGTTTCCAAGCAATTACTGAATTTCATATTCTGTACATTCATAAGCCATTCCCTTACACAAGTTTTTACTCCACTCCCAATATTCCCACAAGATCTACTGAGTTTCATTCTGACAAAGTAGGAACCATTCTTCTCCAAACCCAGGAACTCTCTGTTGCGTCACACTACACCACGTTCTACTCAATAGCACAGCATTGCTCTCTATTGTGCCATATTCAACCACACTCCATTGCATTCCATTATATAAAAGAAGGCCCCACAGCTACCAAACCATTCAGGAGCAGCCAATTGAATCATTTCAGAAGCCATTCCACAAGAATCCGCAAGAATTTACTCTATTCAAATCATTCCACTGCATTCTATGGCATTCCACTGTTACAAAGAAGGCACCAGTCGCTACAAAATCTCACAGGAACCCTCTACTGCATCACATTATATCCCATTACACTCCATTTCACAACATTCCACCGCGTTCTATTACGTTTGAGTCCATCCAGCAAGGCTGCTTTGATTAGAAATCAGTGCGGATAACTGTACTGCGTCACATTTCAACCGATTTAACTCCATTCCACAACACTCCACCGTGTTCTATCGCGCTCCATTCTGGAAAAGAAAGATCCTCTCTTTTCCAAAACTTTCAGGAACCGTCTATGGCGTCACATTACAACTCATTCCACTCCATTCCACGGCTCTCCCCTTCATTTCACTACGTTCCACTATGTTCTTTTGCATCTCATTCCTACAAAGAAGGCTCGAATCACTTCCAATCCATTAAGGACTGTCTACTGCATCAAATAAAATGAAATTCCACTCAATTCTACAAGATTCTAATACATCCCAAAATATTCCACCACGTTCTATTGCATTCCATTCTGTCAAGTAAGGCTCCATTCGTTTGCAAAACAATCAGGAACACTGTACTGCTTCACAATACACAAGATTCCAGTCCATTTCACAATATTGCACTCCATTCCTGAACATATCACCATGTTCTGTTGCATTCCATTCCATCAAAGTGAGCTCCATTTGCTTCTAGACCACTCAGCAACTCTATATTGTGTCACATTGCACGGATTCTACACCATTCTACAAAATTTAACTTAACTACACAAAATTCCACAACATTCTATAGTGTTCGATTCTGTCAAAGAAGGCTCCATTCGTTCCTACGAAAATCTGTAACCCTCTATTGCATCACATTACAACCCATTCCACTCCATTCCACAGCATTTAACTCCATTCTGCAATATTCCAGTACATTCACTGGCTTACATTCCGGAAAAGGACGCGCCATTCGTTTCCAAAAGACTGAGGAACTCTCTGTTGAGTCTCATTACACAACGTTCCACCCAATACCACACATTGCACTCCACTGTGCAACATTCCAGCACATTCCATTGCATTCCGTTCTGTAAATGAAGGCTCCATAGCTTCCAATCCGTTCAGGAGCAGCCTATTGCATCTACTCACATGCCATTGCACATGATTCCACAAGATTCTACCCATTCCAAACATTCCATTGCCCTCTATGGCATTCCGTTCTTACAAAGAATTCGCCGTTCTCTACAAGATCTCTCAGGAATCCCCTATTGCATCACATTACTCCCATTACACTACATTTCATAATCTTCCTCTCTATTCCGCAACATTCCACCACGTTCTATTATGTTCGATACCATCCAGCATGGCTGCATTCGCTTCCAAATCACTCCAGAAACATTTATTGCATCACATTACAACCGATTCAACACAATTAAACAACATAGCACCCCATACCACAGTAGTCCACTGTGTCCTATCGCGTTCCATTCTGCAAAAGAAGGCTATACTGTTTTCCGGAAAAATCAGGAAGCGTCCATTGAGTGACATTACACCCCATTACAATCCATTCTACAACTGTCCAATTCATTTTGCAATATTCCACTGTATTCTTTTCTGTTCCAATCCAACAAAGAAGCTTAGGTTCACTTGCAATACATTAAGTGCTGTCTATTGCATCACAACAAATGCCATTCCACTCCGTTCTACAGGAATCTACTCCATTAAACAACATGCCACCATGTTCTGTTGCATTCCATTCTGTCAAATAAGTCTCCATTCCTTTCGAAAACAATGAGGAACACTCTTCTGCGTCATATTACAGACTATTCCGGTCCATTTAACAGTTTTCCAAACCATTACTGAACATCTCACCATATTTTGTGGCCTTCAATTCCATCAAAGAGAGCTCCATTTGCTTCGAAACCAGTCAGGAACCCTATACTATGTCACATTGCTCTCGAATCAACACCAATCTAAAAAATTGATGTTAACTCCAAAAAATCACACAACGTTCTATAGCATTCCATTCTCTTCAAAAGGGCTCATTCGTTTCCTAAACAATTTATAACATTCTATGGCATCACAGTACACCAAATTCCTCTCCATTCAACAATATTTCACTTCATTCCCCAAAATTCCAGCAATTTCCATTGTTTACATTCCACCAAGGGAGGAACCGTTCAGCTTCCAAATCACTCTGTTGACCTTTATAATGTCACCCTACCGCCGATTCCACTCCATTGAGCTACATTGCCCTCCATTCCACAACATTCCACCACGTACTGTAGTGTTCCATTCTGCAAAGGAAAGCTATATTTGTTTCCAAGCAAATACTGAAATTCGTATTCTGTACCTACACAAGCCATTCCCTTCCACAAGATTCTACTCCATTCCCAATATTCCAACAAGATCTACTGAGTTTCATTCTGACAAAGTAGGAACCATTCTTATCCAAACCCAGGAACTCTCTGTTGCGTCACACTTCACCACGTTCTACTCATTAGCACAGCATTGCACTCTATTGTGCAACATTACACCACATTCCATTGCATTCCATTGTTTAAAAGAAGGCCCAATAGATACCAAACCATTCATTAGCAGCCTATTGCATCATTGAGATGCCATTCCACAGGAATCCCCAAGATTCTACTCTATTCAAAACTTTGCACTGCATTCTAAAATCACACCACCTTCTATAGCATTCCATTCTGTTCAACAGTGCTCATTCGTTTTCTAAACAATTTGTAACACTCTATGGCATCACAGTACACCACATTCCTCTCCATTCAACAACATTTCACTTCATTCCCCAATATTCCAGCAATTTCATTTGTTTACATTCCACCAAGGGAGGCACCATTCCTCTTCCAAAAAACTCTGGAGACCTTTATAATGTCACCCTACCGCCGATTCCACTCCATTGCAAAACATTGCCCTCCATTCCACGTCATTCCACCAGGTAGTGTAGTGTTCCATTCTGCTAGGAAAACTCTATTTGTTTCCAAGCAATTACTGAATTTCATATTCTGTACGTTCATAAGCCATTCCCTTACACAAGTTTTTACTCCACTCCCAATATTCCCACAAGATCTACTGAGTTTCATTCTGACAAAGTAGGAACCATTCTTATCCAAACCCAGGAACTCTCTGTTGCGTCACACTACACCACGTTCTACTCAATAGCACAGCATTGCTCTCTATTGTGCCATATTCCACCACACTCCATTGCATTCCATTATATAAAAGAAGGCCCCACAGCTACCAAACCATTCAGGAGCAGCCAATTGAATCATTTCAGAAGCCATTCCACAAGAATCCACAAGAATTTACTCTATTCAAATCATTCCACTGCATTCTATGGCATTCCACTGTTACAAAGAAGGCACCAGTCGCTACAAAATCTCACAGGAACCCTCTACTGCATCACATTATATCCCATTACACTCCATTTCACAACATTCCACCGCGTTCTTTTACGTTTGATTCCTACCAGCAAGGCTGCATTTGATTAAAAATCTCTTCGAATCCCTTTAGTGCTTCACATTTCAACCGATTTAACTCCATTCCACATCACTCCACCGTGTTCTATCGCGCTCCATTCTGGAAAAGAAAGATCCTCTCTTTTCCAAAACTTTCAGGAACCGTCTATGGCGTCACATTACAACTCATTCCACTCCATTCCACGGCTCTCCCCTTCATTTCACTACGTTCCACTATGTTCTTTTGCATCTCATTCCTACAAAGAAGGCTCGAATCACTTCCAATCCATTAAGGACTGTCTACTGCATCAAATAAAATGAAATTCCACTCAATTCTACAAGATTCTAATACATCCCAAAATATTCCACCACGTTCTATTGCATTCCATTCTGTCAAGTAAGGCTCCATTCGTTTTCAAAACAATCAGGAACACTGTACTGCTTCACAATACACAAGATTCCAGTCCATTTCACAATATTGCACTCCATTCCTGAACATATCACCATGTTCTGTTGCATTCCATTCCATCAAAGTGAGCTCCATTTGCTTCTAGACCACTCAGCAACTCTATATTGTGTCACATTGCACGGATTCTACACCATTCTACAAAATTTAACTTAACTACACAAAATTCCACAACATTCTATAGTGTTCGATTCTGTCAAAGAAGGCTCCATTCGTTCCTACGAAAATCTGTAACCCTCTATTGCATCACATTACAACCCATTCCACTCCATTCCACAGCATTTAACTCCATTCTGCAATATTCCAGTACATTCACTGGCTTACATTCCGGAAAAGGACGCGCCATTCGTTTCCAAAAGACTGAGGAACTCTCTGTTGAGTCTCATTACACAACGTTCCACCCAATACCACACATTGCACTCCACTGTGCAACATTCCAGCACATTCCATTGCATTCCGTTCTGTAAATGAAGGCTCCATAGCTTCCAATCCGTTCAGGAGCAGCCTATTGCATCTACTCACATGCCATTGCACATGATTCCACAAGATTCTACCCATTCCAAACATTCCATTGCCCTCTATGGCATTCCGTTCTTACAAAGAATTCGCCGTTCTCTACAAGATCTCTCAGGAATCCCCTATTGCATCACATTACTCCCATTACACTACATTTCATAATCTTCCTCTCTATTCCGCAACATACCACCACGTTCTATTATGTTCGATACCATCCAGCAAGGCTGCATTCGCTTCCAAATCACTCCAGAAACATTTATTGCATCACATTACAACCGATTCAACACAATTAAACAACATAGCACCCCATACCACAGTAGTCCACTGTGTCCTATCGCGTTCCATTCTGCAAAAGAAGGCTATACTGTTTTCCGGAAAAATCAGGAAGCGTCCATTGAGTGACATTACACCCCATTACAATCCATTCTACAACTCTCCAATTCATTTTGCAATATTCCACTGTATTCTTTTCTGTTCCAATCCAACAAAGAAGCTTAGGTTCACTTGCAACACATTAAGTGCTGTCTATTGCATCACAACAAATGCCATTCCACTCCGTTCTACAGGAATCTACTCCATTAAACAACATGCCACCATGTTCTGTTGCATTCCATTCTGTCAAATAAGTCTCCATTCCTTTCGAAAACAATGAGGAACACTCTTCTGCGTCATATTACAGACTATTCCGGTCCATTTAACAGTTTTCCAATCCATTACTGAACATCTCACCATATTTTGTGGCCTTCAATTCCATCAAAGAGAGCTCCATTTGCTTCGAAACCACTCAGGAACCCTATACTATGTCACATTGCTCTCGAATCAACACCAATCTAAAAAATTGATGTTAACTCCAAAAAATCACACAACGTTCTATAGCATTCCATTCTCTTCAAAAGGGCTCATTCGTTTCCTAAACAATTTATAACATTCTATGGCATCACAGTACACCAAATTCCTCTCCATTCAACAACATTTCACTTCATTCCCCAAAATTCCAGCAATTTCCATTGTTTACATTCCACCAAGGGAGGAACCGTTCAGCTTCCAAATCACTCTGTTGACCTTTATAATGTCACCCTACCGCCGATTCCACTCCATTGAGCTACATTGCCCTCCATTCCACAACATTCCACCACGTACTGTAGTGTTCCATTCTGCAAAGGAAAGCTATATTTGTTTCCAAGCAAATACTGAAATTCGTATTCTGTACCTTCACAAGCCATTCCCTTCCACAAGATTCTACTCCATTCCCAATATTCCAACAAGATCTACTGAGTTTCATTCTGACAAAGTAGGAACCATTCTTATCCAAACCCAGGAACTCTCTGTTGCGTCACACTTCACCACGTTCTACTCATTAGCACAGCATTGCACTCTATTGTGCAACATTACACCACATTCCATTGCATTCCATTGTTTAAAAGAAGGCCCAATAGATACCAAACCATTCATTAGCAGCCTATTGCATCATTGAGATGCCATTCCACAGGAATCCCCAAGATTCTACTCTATTCAAAACTTTGCACTGCATTCTAAAATCACACCACCTTCTATAGCATTCCATTCTGTTCAACAGTGCTCATTCGTTTTCTAAACAATTTGTAACACTCTATGGCATCACAGTACACCACATTCCTCTCCATTCAACAACATTTCACTTCATTCCCCAATATTCCAGCAATTTCATTTGTTTACATTCCACCAAGGGAGGCACCATTCCTCTTCCAAAAAACTCTGGAGACCTTTATAATGTCACCCTACCGCCGATTCCACTCCATTGCAAAACATTGCCCTCCATTCCACGTCATTCCACCAGGTAGTGTAGTGTTCCATTCTGCTAGGAAAACTCTATTTGTTTCCAAGCAATTACTGAATTTCATATTCTGTACGTTCATAAGCCATTCCCTTACACAAGTTTTTACTCCACTCCCAATATTCCCACAAGATCTACTGAGTTTCATTCTGACAAAGTAGGAACCATTCTTATCCAAACCCAGGAACTCTCTGTTGCGTCACACTACACCACGTTCTACTCAATAGCACAGCATTGCTCTCTATTGTGCCATATTCCACCACACTCCATTGCATTCCATTATATAAAAGAAGGCCCCACAGCTACCAAACCATTCAGGAGCAGCCAATTGAATCATTTCAGAAGCCATTCCACAAGAATCCACAAGAATTTACTCTATTCAAATCATTCCACTGCATTCTATGGCATTCCACTGTTACAAAGAAGGCACCAGTCGCTACAAAATCTCACAGGAACCCTCTACTGCATCACATTATATCCCATTACACTCCATTTCACAACATTCCACCGCGTTCTTTTACGTTTGATTCCTACCAGCAAGGCTGCATTTGATTAAAAATCTCTTCGAATCCCTTTAGTGCTTCACATTTCAACCGATTTAACTCCATTCCACAACACTCCACCGTGTTCTATCGCGCTCCATTCTGGAAAAGAAAGATCCTCTCTTTTCCAAAACTTTCAGGAACCGTCTATGGCGTCACATTACAACTCATTCCACTCCATTCCACGGCTCTCCCCTTCATTTCACTACGTTCCACTATGTTCTTTTGCATCTCATTCCTACAAAGAAGGCTCGAATCACTTCCAATCCATTAAGGACTGTCTACTGCATCAAATAAAATGAAATTCCACTCCATTCTACAAGATTCTAATACATCCCAAAATATTCCACCACGTTCTATTGCATTCCATTCTGTCAAGTAAGGCTCCATTCGTTTGCAAAACAATCAGGAACACTGTACTGCTTCACAATACACAAGATTCCAGTCCATTTCACAATATTGCACTCCATTCCTGAACATATCACCATGTTCTGTTGCATTCCATTCCATCAAAGTGAGCTCCATTTGCTTCTAGACCACTCAGCAACTCTATATTGTGTCACATTGCACGGATTCTACACCATTCTACAAAATTTAACTTAACTACACAAAATTCCACAACATTCTATAGTGTTCGATTCTGTCAAAGAAGGCTCCATTCGTTCCTACGAAAATCTGTAACCCTCTATTGCATCACATTACAACCCATTCCACTCCATTCCACAGCATTTAACTCCATTCTGCAATATTCCAGTACATTCACTGGCTTACATTCCGGAAAAGGACGCGCCATTCGTTTCCAAAAGACTGAGGAACTCTCTGTTGAGTCTCATTACACAACGTTCCACCCAATACCACACATTGCACTCCACTGTGCAACATTCCAGCACATTCCATTGCATTCCGTTCTGTAAATGAAGGCTCCATAGCTTCCAATCCGTTCAGGAGCAGCCTATTGCATCTACTCACATGCCATTGCACATGATTCCACAAGATTCTACCCATTCCAAACATTCCATTGCCCTCTATGGCATTCCGTTCTTACAAAGAATTCGCCGTTCTCTACAAGATCTCTCAGGAATCCCCTATTGCATCACATTACTCCCATTACACTACATTTCATAATCTTCCTCTCTATTCCGCAACATTCCACCACGTTCTATTATGTTCGATACCATCCAGCAAGGCTGCATTCGCTTCCAAATCACTCCAGAAACATTTATTGCATCACATTACAACCGATTCAACACAATTAAACAACATAGCACCCCATACCACAGTAGTCCACTGTGTCCTATCGCGTTCCATTCTGCAAAAGAAGGCTATACTGTTTTCCGGAAAAATCAGGAAGCGTCCATTGAGTGACATTACACCCCATTACAATCCATTCTACAACTGTCCAATTCATTTTGCAATATTCCACTGTATTCTTTTCTGTTCCAATCCAACAAAGAAGCTTAGGTTCACTTGCAACACATTAAGTGCTGTCTATTGCATCACAACAAATGCCATTCCACTCCGTTCTACAGGAATCTACTCCATTAAACAACATGCCACCATGTTCTGTTGCATTCCATTCTGTCAAATAAGTCTCCATTCCTTTCGAAAACAATGAGGAACACTCTTCTGCGTCATATTACAGACTATTCCGGTCCATTTAACAGTTTTCCAATCCATTACTGAACATCTCACCATATTTTGTGGCCTTCAATTCCATCAAAGAGAGCTCCATTTGCTTCGAAACCACTCAGGAACCCTATACTATGTCACATTGCTCTCGAATCAACACCAATCTAAAAAATTGATGTTAACTCCAAAAAATCACACAACGTTCTATAGCATTCCATTCTCTTCAAAAGGGCTCATTCGTTTCCTAAACAATTTATAACATTCTATGGCATCACAGTACACCAAATTCCTCTCCATTCAACAACATTTCACTTCATTCCCCAAAATTCCAGCAATTTCCATTGTTTACATTCCACCAAGGGAGGAACCGTTCAGCTTCCAAATCACTCTGTTGACCTTTATAATGTCACCCTACCGCCGATTCCACTCCATTGAGCTACATTGCCCTCCATTCCACAACATTCCACCACGTACTGTAGTGTTCCATTCTGCAAAGGAAAGCTATATTTGTTTCCAAGCAAATACTGAAATTCGTATTCTGTACCTTCACAAGCCATTCCCTTCCACAAGATTCTACTCCATTCCCAATATTCCAACAAGATCTACTGAGTTTCATTCTGACAAAGTAGGAACCATTCTTATCCAAACCCAGGAACTCTCTGTTGCGTCACACTTCACCACGTTCTACTCATTAGCACAGCATTGCACTCTATTGTGCAACATTACACCACATTCCATTGCATTCCATTGTTTAAAAGAAGGCCCAATAGATACCAAACCATTCATTAGCAGCCTATTGCATCATTGAGATGCCATTCCACAGGAATCCCCAAGATTCTACTCTATTCAAAACTTTGCACTGCATTCTAAAATCACACCACCTTCTATAGCATTCCATTCTGTTCAACAGTGCTCATTCGTTTTCTAAACAATTTGTAACACTCTATGGCATCACAGTACACCACATTCCTCTCCATTCAACAACATTTCACTTCATTCCCCAATATTCCAGCAATTTCATTTGTTTACATTCCACCAAGGGAGGCACCATTCCTCTTCCAAACCACTTTGGAGACCTTTATAATGTCACCCTACCGCCGATTCCACTCCATTGCAAAACATTGCCCTCCATTCCACGTCATTCCACCAGGTAGTGTAGTGTTCCATTCTGCTAGGAAAACTCTATTTGTTTCCAAGCAATTACTGAATTTCATATTCTGTACGTTCATAAGCCATTCCCTTACACAAGTTTTTACTCCACTCCCAATATTCCCACAAGATCTACTGAGTTTCATTCTGACAAAGTAGGAACCATTCTTATCCAAACCCAGGAACTCTCTGTTGCGTCACACTACACCACGTTCTACTCAATAGCACAGCATTGCTCTCTATTGTGCCATATTCCACCACACTCCATTGCATTCCATTATATAAAAGAAGGCCCCACAGCTACCAAACCATTCAGGAGCAGCCAATTGAATCATTTCAGAAGCCATTCCACAAGAATCCACAAGAATTTACTCTATTCAAATCATTCCACTGCATTCTATGGCATTCCACTGTTACAAAGAAGGCACCAGTCGCTACAAAATCTCACAGGAACCCTCTACTGCATCACATTATATCCCATTACACTCCATTTCACAACATTCCACCGCGTTCTTTTACGTTTGATTCCTACCAGCAAGGCTGCATTTGATTAAAAATCTCTTCGAATCCCTTTAGTGCTTCACATTTCAACCGATTTAACTCCATTCCACAACACTCCACCGTGTTCTATCGCGCTCCATTCTGGAAAAGAAAGATCCTCTCTTTTCCAAAACTTTCAGGAACCGTCTATGGCGTCACATTACAACTCATTCCACTCCATTCCACGGCTCTCCCCTTCATTTCACTACGTTCCACTATGTTCTTTTGCATCTCATTCCTACAAAGAAGGCTCGAATCACTTCCAATCCATTAAGGACTGTCTACTGCATCAAATAAAATGAAATTCCACTCCATTCTACAAGATTCTAATACATCCCAAAATATTCCACCACGTTCTATTGCATTCCATTCTGTCAAGTAAGGCTCCATTCGTTTGCAAAACAATCAGGAACACTGTACTGCTTCACAATACACAAGATTCCAGTCCATTTCACAATATTGCACTCCATTCCTGAACATATCACCATGTTCTGTTGCATTCCATTCCATCAAAGTGAGCTCCATTTGCTTCTAGACCACTCAGCAACTCTATATTGTGTCACATTGCACGGATTCTACACCATTCTACAAAATTTAACTTAACTACACAAAATTCCACAACATTCTATAGTGTTCGATTCTGTCAAAGAAGGCTCCATTCGTTCCTACGAAAATCTGT
This sequence comes from Manis pentadactyla, assembly GCF_030020395.1. Taxonomy (NCBI): domain Eukaryota; kingdom Metazoa; phylum Chordata; class Mammalia; order Pholidota; family Manidae; genus Manis; species Manis pentadactyla. The sequence goes on from NW_026644767.1 coordinate 55,853, forward strand.
AACCCTCTATTGCATCACATTACAACCCATTCCACTCCATTCCACAGCATTTAACTCCATTCTGCAATATTCCAGTACATTCACTGGCTTACATTCCGGAAAAGGACGCGCCATTCGTTTCCAAAAGACTGAGGAACTCTCTGTTGAGTCTCATTACACAACGTTCCACCCAATACCACACATTGCACTCCACTGTGCAACATTCCAGCACATTCCATTGCATTCCGTTCTGTAAATGAAGGCTCCATAGCTTCCAATCCGTTCAGGAGCAGCCTATTGCATCTACTCACATGCCATTGCACATGATTCCACAAGATTCTACCCATTCCAAACATTCCATTGCCCTCTATGGCATTCCGTTCTTACAAAGAATTCGCCGTTCTCTACAAGATCTCTCAGGAATCCCCTATTGCATCACATTACTCCCATTACACTACATTTCATAATCTTCCTCTCTATTCCGCAACATTCCACCACGTTCTATTATGTTCGATACCATCCAGCAAGGCTGCATTCGCTTCCAAATCACTCCAGAAACATTTATTGCATCACATTACAACCGATTCAACACAATTAAACAACATAGCACCCCATACCACAGTAGTCCACTGTGTCCTATCGCGTTCCATTCTGCAAAAGAAGGCTATACTGTTTTCCGGAAAAATCAGGAAGCGTCCATTGAGTGACATTACACCCCATTACAATCCATTCTACAACTGTCCAATTCATTTTGCAATATTCCACTGTATTCTTTTCTGTTCCAATCCAACAAAGAAGCTTAGGTTCACTTGCAACACATTAAGTGCTGTCTATTGCATCACAACAAATGCCATTCCACTCCGTTCTACAGGAATCTACTCCATTAAACAACATGCCACCATGTTCTGTTGCATTCCATTCTGTCAAATAAGTCTCCATTCCTTTCGAAAACAATGAGGAACACTCTTCTGCGTCATATTACAGACTATTCCGGTCCATTTAACAGTTTTCCAATCCATTACTGAACATCTCACCATATTTTGTGGCCTTCAATTCCATCAAAGAGAGCTCCATTTGCTTCGAAACCACTCAGGAACCCTATACTATGTCACATTGCTCTCGAATCAACACCAATCTAAAAAATTGATGTTAACTCCAAAAAATCACACAACGTTCTATAGCATTCCATTCTCTTCAAAAGGGCTCATTCGTTTCCTAAACAATTTATAACATTCTATGGCATCACAGTACACCAAATTCCTCTCCATTCAACAACATTTCACTTCATTCCCCAATATTCCAGCAATTTCATTTGTTTACATTCCACCAAGGGAGGAACCGTTCAGCTTCCAAACCACTCTGTTGACCTTTATAATGTCACCCTACCGCCGATTCCACTCCATTGCAAAACATTGCCCTCCATTCCACAACATTCCACCACGTACTGTAGTGTTCCATTCTGCAAAGGAAAGCTATATTTGTTTCCAAGCAAATACTGAAATTCGTATTCTGTACCTTCACAAGCCATTCCCTTCCACAAGATTCTACTCCATTCCCAATATTCCAACAAGATCTACTGAGTTTCATTCTGACAAAGTAGGAACCATTCTTATCCAAACCAGGAACTCTCTGTTGCGTCACACTTCACCACGTTCTACTCATTAGCACCGCATTGCACTCTATTGTGCAACATTACACCACATTTCATTGCATTCCATTATGTAAAAGAAGGCCCAATAGCTACGAAACCATTCAGTAGCAGCCTATTGCATCATTGAGATGCCATTCCACACGAATCGACAAGATTCTACTCTATTCAAAACTTTGCACTGCATTCTAAAATCACACCACCTTCTATAGCATTCCATTCTGTTCAACAGTGCTCATTCGTTTTCTAAACAATTTGTAACACTCTATGGCATCACAGTACACCAAATTCCCCTCCATTCAACAACATTTCACTTCATTCCCCAATATTCCAGCAATTTCATTTGTTTACATTCCACCAAGGGAGGCACCATTCCGCTTCCAAACCACTCTGGAGACCTTTATAATGTCACCCTAACGCCGATTCCACTCCATTGCAAAACATTGCCCTCCATTCCACATCATTCCACCAGGTAGTGTAGTGTTCCATTCTACTAGGAAAACTCTATTTGTTTCCAAGCAATTACTGAATTTCATATTCTGTACATTCATAAGCCATTCCTTTACACAAGTTTTTACTCCACTCCCAATATTCCCACAAGATCTACTGAGTTTCATTCTGACAAAGTAGGAACCATTCTTCTCCAAACCCAGGAACTCTCTGTTGCGTCACACTACACCACGTTCTACTCAATAGCACAGCATTGCTCTCTATTGTGCCATATTCAACCACACTCCATTGCATTCCATTATATAAAAGAAGGCCCCACAGCTACCAAACCATTCAGGAGCAGCCAATTGAATCATTTCAGAAGCCATTCCACAAGAATCCGCAAGAATTTACTCTATTCAAATCATTCCACTGCATTCTATGGCATTCCACTGTTACAAAGAAGGCACCAGTCGCTACAAAATCTCACAGGAACCCTCTACTGCATCACATTATATCCCATTACACTCAATTTCACAACATTCCACCGCGTTCTATTACGTTTGAGTCCATCCAGCAAGGCTGCTTTGATTAGAAATCAGTGCGGATAACTGTACTGCGTCACATTTCAACCGATTTAACTCCATTCCACAACACTCCACCGTGTTCTATCGCGCTCCATTCTGGAAAAGAAAGATCCTCTCTTTTCCAAAACTTTCAGGAACCGTCTATGGCGTCACATTACAACTCATTTCACTCCATTCCACAGCTCTCCCCTTCATTTCACTACGTTCCACTATGTTCTTTTGCATCTCATTCCTACAAAGAAGGCTCGAATCACTTAAAATCCATTAAGGACTGTCTACTGCATCAAATAAAATGAAATTCCACTCAATTCTACAAGATTCTAATACATCCCAAAATAATCCACCACGTTCTATTGCATTCCATTCTGTCAAGTAAGGCTCCATTCGTTTGCAAAACAATCAGGAACACTGTACTGCTTCACAATACACAAGATTCCAGTCCATTTCACAATATTGCACTCCATTCCTGAACATATCACCATGTTCTGTAGCATTCCATTCCATCAAAGTGAGCTCCATTTGCTTCTAGACCACTCAGCAACTCTATATTGTGTCACATTGCACGGATTCGACACCATTCTACAAAATTTAACTTAACTACACAAAATTCCACAACATTCTATAGTGTTCGATTCTGTCAAAGAAGGCTCCATTCGTTCCTACGAAAATCTGTAACCCTCTATTGCATCACATTACAACCCATTCCACTCCATTCCACAGCATTTAACTCCATTCTGCAATATTCCAGTACATTCACTGGCTTACATTCCGGCAAAGGACGCACCATTCGTTTCCAAAAGACCGAGGAACTCTCTGTTGAGTCTCATTACACAACGTTCCACCCAATACCACACATTGCACTCCACTGTGCAACATTCCAGCACATTCCATTGCATTCCGTTCTGTAAATGAAGGCTCCATAGCTTCCAATCCGTTCAGGAGCAGCCTATTGCATCTACTCACATGCCATTGCACATGATTCCACAAGATTCTACCCTTTCCAAACATTCCATTGCCCTCTATGGCATTCCGTTCTTACAAAGAATTCGCCGTTCTCTACAAGATCTCTCAGGAATCCCCTATTGCATCACATTACTCCCATTACACTACATTTCATAATCTTCCTCTCTAATCCGCAACATTCCACCACGTTCTATTATGTTCGATACCATCCAGCAAGGCTGCATTCGCTTCCAAATCACTCCAGAAACATTTATTGCATCACATTACAACAGATTCAACGCAATTAAACAACATAGCACCCCATACCACAGTAGTCCACTGTGTCCTATCGCGTTCCATTCTGCAAAAGAAGGCTATACTGTTTTCCGGAAAAATCAGGAAGCGTCCATTGAGTGACATTACACCCCATTACAATCCATTCTACAACTCTCCAATTCATTTTGCAATATTCCACTGTATTCTTTTCTGTTCCAATCCAACAAAGAAGCTTAGGTTCACTTGCAACACATTAAGTGCTGTCTATTGCATCACATCAAATGCCATTCCACTCCGTTCTACAGGAATCTACTCCATTAAACAACATGCCACCACGTTCTATTGCATTCCATTCTGTCAAATAAGTCTCCATTCCTTTCGAAAACAATGAGGAACACACTTCTGCGTCATATTACAGACTATTCCGGTCCATTTAACAGTTTTCCAATCCATTACTGAACATCTCACCATATTTTGTGGCCTTCAATTCCATCAAAGAGAGCTCCATTTGCTTCGAAACCACTCAGGAACCCTATACTATGTCACATTGCTCTCGAATCAACACCAATCTAAAAAATTGATGTTAACTCCAAAAAATCACACAACGTTCTATAGCATTCCATTCTCTTCAAAAGGGCTCATTCGTTTCCTAAACAATTTATAACATTCTATGGCATCACAGTACACCAAATTCCTCTCCATTCAACAACATTTCACTTCATTCCCCAATATTCCAGCAATTTCATTTGTTTACATTCCACCAAGGGAGGAACCGTTCAGCTTCCAAACCACTCTGTTGACCTTTATAATGTCACCCTACCGCCGATTCCACTCCATTGCAAAACATTGCCCTCCATTCCACAACATTCCACCACGTACTGTAGTGTTCCATTCTGCAAAGGAAAGCTATATTTGTTTCCAAGCAAATACTGAAATTCGTATTCTGTACCTTCACAAGCCATTCCCTTCCACAAGATTCTACTCCATTCCCAATATTCCAACAAGATCTACTGAGTTTCATTCTGACAAAGTAGGAACCATTCTTATCCAAACCAGGAACTCTCTGTTGCGTCACACTTCACCACGTTCTACTCATTAGCACCGCATTGCACTCTATTGTGCAACATTACACCACATTTCATTGCATTCCATTATGTAAAAGAAGGCCCAATAGCTACGAAACCATTCAGTAGCAGCCTATTGCATCATTGAGATGCCATTCCACACGAATCGACAAGATTCTACTCTATTCAAAACTTTGCACTGCATTCTAAAATCACACCACCTTTCTATAGCATTCCATTCTGTTCAACAGTGCTCATTCGTTTTCGAAACAATTTGTAACACTCTATGGCATCACAGTACACCAAATTCCCCTCCATTCAACAACATTTCACTTCATTCCCCAATATTCCAGCAATTTCATTTGTTTACAGTCCACCAAGGGAGGCACCATTCCGCTTCCAAACCACTCTGGAGACCTTTATAATGTCACCCTAACGCCGATTCCACTCCATTGCAAAACATTGCCCTCCATTCCACATCATTCCACCAGGTAGTGTAGTGTTCCATTCTACTAGGAAAACTCTATTTGTTTCCAAGCAATTACTGAATTTCATATTCTGTACATTCATAAGCCATTCCCTTACACAAGTTTTTACTCCACTCCCAATATTCCCACAAGATCTACTGAGTTTCATTCTGACAAAGTAGGAACCATTCTTCTCCAAACCCAGGAACTCTCTGTTGCGTCACACTACACCACGTTCTACTCAATAGCACAGCATTGCTCTCTATTGTGCCATATTCAACCACACTCCATTGCATTCCATTATATAAAAGAAGGCCCCACAGCTACCAAACCATTCAGGAGCAGCCAATTGAATCATTTCAGAAGCCATTCCACAAGAATCCGCAAGAATTTACTCTATTCAAATCATTCCACTGCATTCTATGGCATTCCACTGTTACAAAGAAGGCACCAGTCGCTACAAAATCTCACAGGAACCCTCTACTGCATCACATTATATCCCATTACACTCCATTTCACAACATTCCACCGCGTTCTATTACGTTTGAGTCCATCCAGCAAGGCTGCTTTGATTAGAAATCAGTGCGGATAACTGTACTGCGTCACATTTCAACCGATTTAACTCCATTCCACAACACTCCACCGTGTTCTATCGCGCTCCATTCTGGAAAAGAAAGATCCTCTCTTTTCCAAAACTTTCAGGAACCGTCTATGGCGTCACATTACAACTCATTCCACTCCATTCCACGGCTCTCCCCTTCATTTCACTACGTTCCACTATGTTCTTTTGCATCTCATTCCTACAAAGAAGGCTCGAATCACTTCCAATCCATTAAGGACTGTCTACTGCATCAAATAAAATGAAATTCCACTCAATTCTACAAGATTCTAATACATCCCAAAATATTCCACCACGTTCTATTGCATTCCATTCTGTCAAGTAAGGCTCCATTCGTTTGCAAAACAATCAGGAACACTGTACTGCTTCACAATACACAAGATTCCAGTCCATTTCACAATATTGCACTCCATTCCTGAACATATCACCATGTTCTGTAGCATTCCATTCCATCAAAGTGAGCTCCATTTGCTTCTAGACCACTCAGCAACTCTATATTGTGTCACATTGCACGGATTCTACACCATTCTACAAAATTTAACTTAACTACACAAAATTCCACAACATTCTATAGTGTTCGATTCTGTCAAAGAAGGCTCCATTCGTTCCTACGAAAATCTGTAACCCTCTATTGCATCACATTACAACCCATTCCACTCCATTCCACAGCATTTAACTCCATTCTGCAATATTCCAGTACATTCACTGGCTTACATTCCGGCAAAGGACGCACCATTCGTTTCCAAAAGACCGAGGAACTCTCTGTTGAGTCTCATTACACAACGTTCCACCCAATACCACACATTGCACTCCACTGTGCAACATTCCAGCACATTCCATTGCATTCCGTTCTGTAAATGAAGGCTCCATAGCTTCCAATCCGTTCAGGAGCAGCCTATTGCATCTACTCACATGCCATTGCACATGATTCCACAAGATTCTACCCATTCCAAACATTCCATTGCCCTCTATGGCATTCCGTTCTTACAAAGAATTCGCCGTTCTCTACAAGATCTCTCAGGAATCCCCTATTGCATCACATTACTCCCATTACACTACATTTCATAATCTTCCTCTCTATTCCGCAACATTCCACCACGTTCTATTATGTTCGATACCATCCAGCATGGCTGCATTCGCTTCCAAATCACTCCAGAAACATTTATTGCATCACATTACAACCGATTCAACACAATTAAACAACATAGCACCCCATACCACAGTAGTCCACTGTGTCCTATCGCGTTCCATTCTGCAAAAGAAGGCTATACTGTTTTCCGGAAAAATCAGGAAGCGTCCATTGAGTGACATTACACCCCATTACAATCCATTCTACAACTCTCCAATTCATTTTGCAATATTCCACTGTATTCTTTTCTGTTCCAATCCAACAAAGAAGCTTAGGTTCACTTGCAACACATTAAGTGCTGTCTATTGCATCACATCAAATGCCATTCCACTCCATTCTACAGGAATCTACTCCATTAAACAACATGCCACCACGTTCTATTGCATTCCATTCTGTCAAATAAGTCTCCATTCCTTTCGAAAACAATGAGGAACACTCTTCTGCGTCATATTACAGACTATTCCGGTCCATTTAACAGTTTTCCAATCCATTACTGAACATCTCACCATATTTTGTGGCCTTCAATTCCATCAAAGAGAGCTCCATTTGCCTCGAAACCACTCAGGAACCCTATACTATGTCACATTGCTCTCGAAGCAACACCAATCTAAAAAATTGATGTTAACTCCAAAAAATCACACAACGTTCTATAGCATTCCATTCTCTTCAAAAGGGCTCATTCGTTTCCTAAACAATTTATAACATTCTATGGCATCACAGTACACCAAATTCCTCTCCATTCAACAACATTTCACTTCATTCCCCAATATTCCAGCAATTTCATTTGTTTACATTCCACCAAGGGAGGAACCGTTCAGCTTCCAAACCACTCTGTTGACCTTTATAATGTCACCCTACCGCCGATTCCACTCCATTGCAAAACATTGCCCTCCATTCCACAACATTCCACCACGTACTGTAGTGTTCCATTCTGCAAAGGAAAGCTATATTTGTTTCCAAGCAAATACTGAAATTCGTATTCTGTACCTTCACAAGCCATTCCCTTCCACAAGATTCTACTCCATTCCCAATATTCCAACAAGATCTACTGAGTTTCATTCTGACAAAGTAGGAACCGTTCTTATCCAAACCCAGGAACTCTCTGTTGCGTCACACTTCACCACGTTCTACTCATTAGCACCGCATTGCACTCTATTGTGCAACATTACACCACATTCCATTGCATTCCATTATGTAAAAGAAGGTCCAATAGCTACCAAACCATTCAGTAGCAGCCTATTGCATCATTGAGATGCTATTCCACACGAATCCACAAGATTCTACTCTATTCAAAACTTTGCACTGCATTCTAAAATCACACCACCTTCTATAGCATTCCATTCTGTTCAACAGTGCTCATTCGTTTTCTAAACAATTTGTAACACTCTATGGCATCACAGTACACCAAATTCCCCTCCATTCAACAACATTTCACTTCATTCCCCAATATTCCAGCAATTTCATTTGTTTACAGTCCACCAAGGGAGGCACCATTCCGCTTCCAAACCACTCTGGAGACCTTTATAATGTCACCCTAACGCCGATTCCACTCCATTGCAAAACATTGCCCTCCATTCCACATCATTCCACCAGGTAGTGTAGTGTTCCATTCTACTAGGAAAACTCTATTTGTTTCCAAGCAATTACTGAATTTCATATTCTGTACATTCATAAGCCATTCCCTTACACAAGTTTTTACTCCACTCCCAATATTCCCACAAGATCTACTGAGTTTCATTCTGACAAAGTAGGAACCATTCTTCTCCAAACCCAGGAACTCTCTGTTGCGTCACACTACACCACGTTCTACTCAATAGCACAGCATTGCTCTCTATTGTGCCATATTCCACCACACTCCATTGCATTCCATTATATAAAAGAAGGCCCCACAGCTACCAAACCATTCAGGAGCAGCCAATTGAATCATTTCAGAAGCCATTCCACAAGAATCCGCAAGAATTTACTCTATTCAAATCATTCCACTGCATTCTATGGCATTCCACTGTTACAAAGAAGGCACCAGTCGCTACAAAATCTCACAGGAACCCTCTACTGCATCACATTATATCCCATTACACTCCATTTCACAACATTCCACCGCGTTCTATTACGTTTGAGTCCATCCAGCAAGGCTGCTTTGATTAGAAATCAGTGCGGATAACTGTACTGCGTCACATTTCAACCGATTTAACTCCATTCCACAACACTCCACCGTGTTCTATCGCGCTCCATTCTGGAAAAGAAAGATCCTCTCTTTTCCAAAACTTTCAGGAACCGTCTATGGCGTCACATTACAACTCATTCCACTCCATTCCACAGCTCTCCCCTTCATTTCACTAGGTTCCACTATGTTCTTTTGCATCTCATTCCTACAAAGAAGGCTCGAATCACTTCCAATCCATTAAGGACTGTCTACTGCATCAAATAAAATGAAATTCCACTCAATTCTACAAGATTCTAATACATCCCAAAATATTCCACCACGTTCTATTGCATTCCATTCTGTCAAGTAAGGCTCCATTCGTTTGCAAAACAATCAGGAACACTGTACTGCTTCACAATACACAAGATTCCAGTCCATTTCACAATATTGCACTCCATTCCTGAACATATCACCATGTTCTGTTGCATTCCATTCCATCAAAGTGAGCTCCATTTGCTTCTAGACCACTCAGCAACTCTATGTTGTGTCACATTGCACGGATTCTACACCATTCTACAAAATTTAACTTAACTACACAAAATTCCACAACATTCTATAGTGTTCGATTCTGTCAAAGAAGGCTCCATTCGTTCCTACGAAAATCTGTAACCCTCTATTGCATCACATTACATCCCATTCCACTCCATTCCACAACATTTAACTCCATTCTGCAATATTCCAGTACATTCACTGGCTTACATTCCGGCACAGGACGCACCATTCGTTTCCAAAAGACCGAGGAACTCTCTGTTGAGTCTCATTACACAACGTTCCACCCAATACCACACATTGCACTCCACTGTGCAACATTCCAGCACATTCCATTGCATTCCGTTCTGTAAATGAAGGCTCCATAGCTTCCAATCCGTTCAGGAGCAGCCTATTGCATCTACTCACATGCCATTGCACATGATTCCACAAGATTCTACCCATTCCAAACATTCCATTGCCCTCTATGGCATTCCGTTCTTACAAAGAATTCGCCGTTCTCTACAAGATCTCTCAGGAATCCCCTATTGCATCACATTACTCCCATTACTCTACATTTCATAATCTTCCTCTCTATTCCGCAACATTCCACCACGTTCTATTATGTTCGATACCATCCAGCAAGGCTGCATTCGCTTCCAAATCACTCCAGAAACATTTATTGCATCACATTACAACCGACTCAACACAATTAATCAACATAGCACCCCATACCACAGTAGTCCACTGTGTCCTATCGCGTTCCATTCTGCAAAAGAAGGCTATACTGTTTTCCGGAAAAATCAGGAACCGTCCATTGAGTGACATTACAACCCATTACACTCCATTCTACAACACCCCAATTCATTTTGCAATATTCCACTGTATTCTTTTCTGTTCCAATCCAACAAAGAAGCTTAGATTCACTTGCAACACATAAAGTGCTGTCTATTGCATCACATCAAATGCCATTCCACTCCGTTCTACAGGAATCTACTCCATTAAACAACATGCCACCACGTTCTATTGCATTCCATTCTGTCAAATAAGTCTCCATTCCTTTCGAAAACAATGAGGAACACTCTTCTGCGTCATATTACAGACTATTCCGGTCCATTTAACAGTTTTCCAATCCATTACTGAACATCTCACCATATTTTGTGGCCTTCAATTCCATCAAAGAGAGCTCCATTTGCTTCGAAACCACTCAGGAACCCTATACTATGTCACATTGTTCTCGAATCAACACCAATCTAAAAAATTGATGTTAACTCCAAAAAATCACACAACGTTCTATAGCATTCCATTCTCTTCAAAAGGGCTCATTCGTTTCCTAAACAATTTATAACATTCTATGGCATCACAGTACACCAAATTCCTCTCCATTCAACAACATTTCACTTCATTCCCCAATATTCCAGCAATTTCATTTGTTTAAATTCCACCAAGGGAAGAACCGTTCAGTTTCCAAACCACTCTGTTGACCTTTATAATGTCACCCTAACACCGATTCCACTCCATTGAGCTACATTGCCCTCCATTCCACAACATTCCACCACGTACTGTAGTGTTCCATTCTGCAAAGGAAAGCTATATTTGTTTCCAAGCAAATACTGAAATTCGTATTCTGTACCTTCACAAGCCATTCCCTTCCACAAGATTCTACTCCATTCCCAATATTCCAACAAGATCTACTGAGTTTCATTCTGACAAAGTAGGAACCGTTCTTATCCAAACCCAGGAACTCTCTGTTGCGTCACACTTCACCACGTTCTACTCATTAGCACCGCATTGCACTCTATTGTGCAACATTACACCACATTCCATTGCATTCCATTATGTAAAAGAAGGTCCAATAGCTACCAAACCATTCAGTAGCAGCCTATTGCATCATTGAGATGCTATTCCACACGAATCCACAAGATTCTACTCTATTCAAAACTTTGCACTGCATTCTAAAATCACACCACCTTCTATAGCATTCCATTCTGTTCAACAGTGCTCATTCGTTTTCTAAACAATTTGTAACACTCTATGGCATCACAGTACACCAAATTCCCCTCCATTCAACAACATTTCACTTCATTCCCCAATATTCCAGCAATTTCATTTGTTTACATTCCACCAAGGGAGGCACCATTCCGCTTCCAAACCACTCTGGAGACCTTTATAATGTCACCCTACCGCCGATTCCACTCCATTGCAAAACATTGCCCTCCATTCCACATCATTCCACCAGGTAGTGTAGTGTTCCATTCTACTAGGAAAACTCTATTTGTTTCCAAGCTATTACTGAATTTCATATTCTGTACATTCATAAGCCATTCCCTTACACAAGTTTTTACTCCACTCCCAATATTCCCACAAGATCTACTGAGTTTAATTCTGACAAAGTAGGAACCATTCTTATCCAAACCCAGGAACTCTCTGTTGCGTCACACTACACCACGTTCTACTCAATAGCACAGCATTGCTCTCTATTGTGCCATATTCCACCGCACTCCATTGCATTCCATTATATAAAAGAAGGCCCCACAGCTACCAAACCATTCAGGAGCAGCCAATTGAATCATTTCAGAAGCCATTCCACAAGAATCCACAAGAATTTACTCTATTCAAATCATTCCACTGCATTCTATGGCATTCCACTGTTACAAAGAAGGCACCAGTCGCTACAAAATCTCACAGGAACCCTCTACTGCATCACATTATATCCCATTACACTCCATTTCACAACATTCCACCGCGTTCTATTACGTTTGAGTCCATCCAGCAAGGCTGCTTTGATTAGAAATCAGTGCGGATAACTGTACTGCGTCACATTTCAACCGATTTAACTCCATTCCACAACACTCCACCGTGTTCTATCGCGCTCCATTCTGGAAAAGAAAGATCCTCTCTTTTCCAAAACTTTCAGGAACCGTCTATGGCGTCACATTACAACTCATTTCACTCCATTCCACAGCTCTCCCCTTCATTTCACTACGTTCCACTATGTTCTTTTGCATCTCATTCCTACAAAGAAGGCTCGAATCACTTCCAATCCATTAAGGACTGTCTACTGCATCAAATAAAATGAAATTCCACTCAATTCTACAAGATTCTAATACATCCCAAAATATTCCACCACGTTCTATTGCATTCCATTCTGTCAAGTAAGGCTCCATTCGTTTTCAAAACAATCAGGAACACTGTACTGCTTCACAATACACAAGATTCCAGTCCATTTCACAATATTGCACTCCATTCCTGAACATATCACCATGTTCTGTAGCATTCCATTCCATCAAAGTGAGCTCCATTTTCTTCTAGACCACTCAGCAACTCTATATTGTGTCACATTGCACGGATTCTACACCATTCTACAAAATTTAACTTAACTACACAAAATTCCACAACATTCTATAGTGTTCGATTCTGTCAAAGAAGGCTCCATTCGTTCCTACGAAAATCTGTAACCCTCTATTGCATCACATTACAACCCATTCCACTCCATTCCACAGCATTTAACTCCATTCTGCCATATTCCAGTACATTCACTGGCTTACATTCCGGCAAAGGACGCACCATTCGTTTCCAAAAGACCGAGGAACTCTCTGTTGAGTCTCATTACACAACGTTCCACCCAATACCACACATTGCACTCCACTGTGCAACATTCCAGCACATTCCATTGCATTCCGTTCTGTAAATGAAGGCTCCATAGCTTCCAATCCGTTCAGGAGCAGCCTATTGCATCTACTCACATGCCATTGCACATGATTCCACAAGATTCTACCCTTTCCAAACATTCCATTGCCCTCTATGGCATTCCGTTCTTACAAAGAAATCGCCGTTCTCTACAAGATCTCTCAGGAATCCCCTATTGCATCACATTACTCCCATTACACTACATTTCATAATCTTCCTCTCTAATCCGCAACATTCCACCACGTTCTATTATGTTCGATACCATCCAGCAAGGCTGCATTCGCTTCCAAATCACTCCAGAAACATTTATTGCATCACATTACAAACGATTCAACACAATTAAACAACATAGCACCCCATACCACAGTAGTCCACTGTGTCCTATCGCGTTCCATTCTGCAAAAGAAGGATATACTGTTTTCCGGAAAAATCAGGAACCGTCCATTGAGTGACATTACACCCCATCACACTCCATTCTACAACTCTCCAATTCATTTTGCAATATTCCACTGTATTCTTTTCTGTTCCAATCCAACAAAGAAGCTTAGGTTCACTTGCAACACATTAAGTGCTGTCTATTGCATCACATCAAATGCCATTCCACTCCGTTCTACAGGAATCTACTCCATTAAACAACATGCCACCACGTTCTATTGCATTCCATTCTGTCAAATAAGTCTCCATTCCTTTCGAAAACAATGAGGAACACTCTTCTGCGTCATATTACAGACTATTCCGGTCCATTTAACAGTTTTCCAATCCATTACTGAACATCTCACCATATTTTGTGGCCTTCAATTCCATCAAAGAGAGCTCCATTTGCTTCGAAACCACTCAGGAACCCTATACTATGTCACATTGCTCTCGAAGCAACACCAATCTAAAAAATTGATGTTAACTCCAAAAAATCACACAACGTTCTATAGCATTCCATTCTCTTCAAAAGGGCTCATTCGTTTCCTAAACAATTTATAACATTCTATGGCATCACAGTACACCAAATTCCTCTCCATTCAACAACATTTCACTTCATTCCCCAATATTCCAGCAATTTCATTTGTTTACATTCCACCAAGGGAGGAACCGTTCAGCTTCCAAACCACTCTGTTGACCTTTATAATGTCACCCTACCGCCGATTCCACTCCATTGCAAAACATTGCCCTCCATTCCACAACATTCCACCACGTACTGTAGTGTTCCATTCTGCAAAGGAAAGCTATATTTGTTTCCAAGCAAATACTGAAATTCGTATTCTGTACCTTCACAAGCCATTCCCTTCCACAAGATTCTACTCCATTCCCAATATTCCAACAAGATCTACTGAGTTTCATTCTGACAAAGTAGGAACCATTCTTATCCAAACCAGGAACTCTCTGTTGCGTCACACTTCACCACGTTCTACTCATTAGCACCGCATTGCACTCTATTGTGCAACATTACACCACATTTCATTGCATTCCATTATGTAAAAGAAGGCCCAATAGCTACGAATCCATTCAGTGGCAGCCTACTGCATCATTGAGATGCCATTCCACACGAATCGACAAGATTCTACTCTATTCAAAACTTTGCACTGCATTCTAAAATCACACCACCTTCTATAGCATTCCATTCTGTTCAACAGTGCTCATTCGTTTTCTAAACAATTTGTAACACTCTATGGCATCACAGTACACCAAATTCCCCTCCATTCAACAACATTTCACTTCATTCCCCAATATTCCAGCAATTTCATTTGTTTACAGTCCACCAAGGGAGGCACCATTCCGCTTCCAAACCACTCTGGAGACCTTTATAATGTCACCCTAACGCCGATTCCACTCCATTGCAAAACATTGCCCTCCATTCCACATCATTCCACCAGGTAGTGTAGTGTTCCATTCTACTAGGAAAACTCTATTTGTTTCCAAGCAATTACTGAATTTCATATTCTGTACATTCATAAGCCATTCCCTTACACAAGTTTTTACTCCACTCCCAATATTCCCACAAGATCTACTGAGTTTAATTCTGACAAAGTAGGAACCATTCTTCTCCAAACCCAGGAACTCTCTGTTGCGTCACACTACACCACGTTCTACTCAATAGCACAGCATTGCTCTCTATTGTGCCATATTCAACCACACTCCATTGCATTCCATTATATAAAAGAAGGCCCCACAGCTACCAAACCATTCAGGAGCAGCCAATTGAATCATTTCAGAAGCCATTCCACAAGAATCCGCAAGAATTTACTCTATTCAAATCATTCCACTGCATTCTATGGCATTCCACTGTTACAAAGAAGGCACCAGTCGCTACAAAATCTCACAGGAACCCTCTACTGCATCACATTATATCCCATTACACTCAATTTCACAACATTCCACCGCGTTCTATTACGTTTGAGTCCATCCAGCAAGGCTGCTTTGATTAGAAATCAGTGCGGATAACTGTACTGCGTCACATTTCAACCGATTTAACTCCATTCCACAACACTCCACCGTGTTCTATCGCGCTCCATTCTGGAAAAGAAAGATCCTCTCTTTTCCAAAACTTTCAGGAACCGTCTATGGCGTCACATTACAACTCATTTCACTCCATTCCAGAGCTCTCCCCTTCATTTCACTACGTTCCACTATGTTCTTTTGCATCTCATTCCTACAAAGAAGGCTCGAATCACTTCCAATCCATTAAGGACTGTCTACTGCATCAAATAAAATGAAATTCCACTCAATTCTACAAGATTCTAATACATCCCAAAATATTCCACCACGTTCTATTGCATTCCATTCTGTCAAGTAAGGCTCCATTCGTTTTCAAAACAATCAGGAACACTGTACTGCTTCACAATACACAAGATTCCAGTCCATTTCACAATATTGCACTCCATTCCTGAACATATCACCATGTTCTGTAGCATTCCATTCCATCAAAGTGAGCTCCATTTTCTTCTAGACCACTCAGCAACTCTATATTGTGTCACATTGCACGGATTCTACACCATTCTACAAAATTTAACTTAACTACACAAAATTCCACAACATTCTATAGTGTTCGATTCTGTCAAAGAAGGCTCCATTCGTTCCTACGAAAATCTGTAACCCTCTATTGCATCACATTACAACCCATTCCACTCCATTCCACAGCATTTAACTCCATTCTGCAATATTCCAGTACATTCACTGGCTTACATTCCGGCAAAGGACGCACCATTCGTTTCCAAAAGACCGAGGAACTCTCTGTTGAGTCTCATTACACAACGTTCCACCCAATACCACACATTGCACTCCACTGTGCAACATTCCAGCACATTCCATTGCATTCCGTTCTGTAAATGAAGGCTCCATAGCTTCCAATCCGTTCAGGAGCAGCCTATTGCATCTACTCACATGCCATTGCACATGATTCCACAAGATTCTACCCATTCCAAACATTCCATTGCCCTCTATGGCATTCCGTTCTTACAAAGAATTCGCCGTTCTCTACAAGATCTCTCAGGAATACCTATTGCATCACATTACTCCCATTACTCTACATTTCATAATCTTCCTCTCTATTCTGCAACATTCCACCACATTCTATTATGTTCGATACCATCCAGCAAGGCTGCATTCGCTTCCAAATCACTCCAGAAACATTTATTGCATCACATTACAACAGATTCAACTCAATTAAACAACATAGCACCCCATACCACAGTAGTCCACTGTGTCCTATCGCGTTCCATTCTGCAAAAGAAGGCTATACTGTTTTCCGGAAAAATCAGGAAGCGTCCATTGAGTGACATTACACCCCATTACAATCCATTCTACAACTCTCCAATTCATTTTGCAATATTCCACTGTATTCTTTTCTGTTCCAATCCAACAAAGAAGCTTAGGTTCACTTGCAACACATTAAGTGCTGTCTATTGCATCACATCAAATGCCATTCCACTCCGTTCTACAGGAATCTACTCCATTAAACAACATGCCACCACGTTCTATTGCATTCCATTCTGCAAAATAAGTCTCCATTCCTTTCGATAACAATGAGGAACACTCTTCTGCGTCATATTACAGACTATTCCGGTCCATTTAACAGTTTTCCAATCCATTACTGAACATCTCACCATATTTTGTGGCCTTCAATTCCATCAAAGAGAGCTCCATTTGCTTCGAAACCACTCAGGAACCCTATACTATGTCACATTGCTCTCGAATCAACACCAATCTAAAAAATTGATGTTAACTCCAAAAAATCACACAACGTTCTATAGCATTCCATTCTCTTCAAAAGGGCTCATTCGTTTCCTAAACAATTTATAACATTCTATGGCATCACAGTACACCAAATTCCTCTCCATTCAACAACATTTCACTTCATTCCCCAATATTCCAGCAATTTCATTTGTTTACATTCCACCAAGGGAGGAACCGTTCAGCTTCCAAACCACTCTGTTGACCTTTATAATGTCACCCTACCGCCGATTCCACTCCATTGCAAAACATTGCCCTCCATTCCACAACATTCCACCACGTACTGTAGTGTTCCATTCTGCAAAGGAAAGCTATATTTGTTTCCAAGCAAATACTGAAATTCGTATTCTGTACCTTCACAAGCCATTCCCTTCCACAAGATTCTACTCCATTCCCAATATTCCAACAAGATCTACTGAGTTTCATTCTGACAAAGTAGGAACCATTCTTATCCAAACCAGGAACTCTCTGTTGCGTCACACTTCACCACGTTCTACTCATTAGCACCGCATTGAACTCTATTGTGCAACATTACACCATATTTCATTGCATTCCATTATGTAAAAGAAGGCCCAATAGCTACGAAACCATTCAGTAGCAGCCTATTGCATCATTGAGATGCCATTCCACACGAATCGACAAGATTCTACTCTATTCAAAACTTTGCACTGCATTCTAAAATCACACCACCTTCTATAGCATTCCATTCTGTTCAACAGTGCTCATTCGTTTTCTAAACAATTTGTAACACTCTATGGCATCACAGTACACCAAATTCCCCTCCATTCAACAACATTTCACTTCATTCCCCAATATTCCAGCAATTTCATTTGTTTACATTCCACCAAGGGAGGCACCATTCCGCTTCCAAACCACTCTGGAGACCTTTATAATGTCACCCTAACGCCGATTCCACTCCATTGCAAAACATTGCCCTCCATTCCACGTCATTCCACCAGGTAGTGTAGTGTTCCATTCTACTAGGAAAACTCTATTTGTTTCCAAGCAATTACTGAATTTCATATTCTGTACATTCATAAGCCATTCCCTTACACAAGTTTTTACTCCACTCCCAATATTCCCACAAGATCTACTGAGTTTAATTCTGACAAAGTAGGAACCATTCTTCTCCAAACCCAGGAACTCTCTGTTGCGTCACACTACACCACGTTCTACTCAATAGCACAGCATTGCTCTCTATTGTGCCATATTCAACCACACTCCATTGCATTCCATTATATAAAAGAAGGCCCCACAGCTACCAAACCATTCAGGAGCAGCCAATTGAATCATTTCAGAAGCCATTCCACAAGAATCCGCAAGAATTTACTCTATTCAAATCATTCCACTGCATTCTATATCATTCCACTGTTACAAAGAAGGCACCAGTCGCTACAAAATCTCACAGGAACCCTCTACTGCATCACATTATATCCCATTACACTCCATTTCACAGCATTCCACCGCGTTCTATTACGTTTGAGTCCATCCAGCAAGGCTGCTTTGATTAGAAATCAGTGCGGATAACTGTACTGCGTCACATTTCAACCGATTTATCTCCATTCCACAACACTCCACCGTGTTCTATCGCGCTCCATTCTGGAAAAGAAAGATCCTCTCTTTTCCAAAACTTTCAGGAACCGTCTATGGCGTCACATTACAACTCATTCCACTCCATTCCACAGCTCTCCCCTTCATTTCACTAGGTTCCACTATGTTCTTTTGCATCTCATTCCTACAAAGAAGGCTCGAATCACTTCCAATCCATTAAGGACTGTCTACTGCATCAAATAAAATGAAATTCCACTCAATTCTACAAGATTCTAATACATCCCAAAATATTCCACCACGTTCTATTGCATTCCATTCTGTCAAGTAAGGCTCCATTCGTTTGCAAAACAATCAGGAACACTGTACTGCTTCACAATACACAAGATTCCAGTCCATTTCACAATATTGCACTCCATTCCTGAACATATCACCATGTTCTGTTGCATTCCATTCCATCAAAGTGAGCTCCATTTGCTTCTAGACCACTCAGCAACTCTATGTTGTGTCACATTGCACGGATTCTACACCATTCTACAAAATTTAACTTAACTACACAAAATTCCACAACATTCTATAGTGTTCGATTCTGTCAAAGAAGGCTCCATTCGTTCCTACGAAAATCTGTAACCCTCTATTGCATCACATTACATCCCATTCCACTCCATTCCACAACATTTAACTCCATTCTGCAATATTCCAGTACATTCACTGGCTTACATTCCGGCACAGGACGCACCATTCGTTTCCAAAAGATCGAGGAACTCTCTGTTGAGTCTCATTACACAACGTTCCACCCAATACCACACATTGCACTCCACTGTGCAACATTCCAGCACATTCCATTGCATTCCGTTCTGTAAATGAAGGCTCCATAGCTTAAAATCCGTTCAGGAGCAGCCTATTGCATCTACTCACATGCCATTGCACATGATTCCACAAGATTCTACCCATTCCAAACATTCCATTGCCCTCTATGGCATTCCGTTCTTACAAAGAATTCGCCGTTCTCTACAAGATCTCTCAGGAATACCTATTGCATCACATTACTCCCATTACTCTACATTTCATAATCTTCCTCTCTATTCCGCAACATTCCACCACGTTCTATTATGTTCGATACCATCCAGCAAGGCTGCATTCGCTTCCAAATCACTCCAGAAACATTTATTGCATCACATTACAACCGACTCAACACAATTAATCAACATAGCACCCCATACCACAGTAGTCCACTGTGTCCTATCGCGTTCCATTCTGCAAAAGAAGGCTATACTGTTTTCCGGAAAAATCAGGAACCGTCCATTGAGTGACATTACAACCCATTACACTCCATTCTACAACACCCCAATTCATTTTGCAATATTCCACTGTATTCTTTTCTGTTCCAATCCAACAAAGAAGCTTAGATTCACTTGCAACACATAAAGTGCTGTCTATTGCATCACATCAAATGCCATTCCACTCCGTTCTACAGGAATCTACTCCATTAAACAACATGCCACCACGTTCTATTGCATTCCATTCTGTCAAATAAGTCTCCATTCCTTTCGAAAACAATGAGGAACACTCTTCTGCGTCATATTACAGACTATTCCGGTCCATTTAACAGTTTTCCAATCCATTACTGAACATCTCACCATATTTTGTGGCCTTCAATTCCATCAAAGAGAGCTCCATTTGCTTCGAAACCACTCAGGAACCCTATACTATGTCACATTGTTCTCGAATCAACACCAATCTAAAAAATTGATGTTAACTCCAAAAAATCACACAACGTTCTATAGCATTCCATTCTCTTCAAAAGGGCTCATTCGTTTCCTAAACAATTTATAACATTCTATGGCATCACAGTACACCAAATTCCTCTCCATTCAACAACATTTCACTTCATTCCCCAATATTCCAGCAATTTCATTTGTTTAAATTCCACCAAGGGAAGAACCGTTCAGTTTCCAAACCACTCTGTTGACCTTTATAATGTCACCCTAACACCGATTCCACTCCATTGAGCTACATTGCCCTCCATTCCACAACATTCCACCACGTACTGTAGTGTTCCATTCTGCAAAGGAAAGCTATATTTGTTTCCAAGCAAATACTGAAATTCGTATTCTGTACCTTCACAAGCCATTCCCTTCCACAAGATTCTACTCCATTCCCAATATTCCAACAAGATCTACTGAGTTTCATTCTGACAAAGTAGGAACCGTTCTTATCCAAACCCAGGAACTCTCTGTTGCGTCACACTTCACCACGTTCTACTCATTAGCACCGCATTGCACTCTACTGTGCAACATTACACCACATTCCATTGCATTCCATTATGTAAAAGAAGGTCCAATAGCTACCAAACCATTCAGTAGCAGCCTATTGCATCATTGAGATGCTATTCCACACGAATCCACAAGATTCTACTCTATTCAAAACTTTGCACTGCATTCTAAAATCACACCACCTTCTATAGCATTCCATTCTGTTCAACAGTGCTCATTCGTTTTCTAAACAATTTGTAACACTCTAAGGCATCACAGTACACCAAATTTCCCTCCATTCAACAACATTTCACTTCATTCCCCAATATTCCAGCAATTTCATTTGTTTACATTCCACCAAGGGAGGCACCATTCCGCTTCCAAACCACTCTGGAGACCTTTATAATGTCACCCTACCGCCGATTCCACTCCATTGCAAAACATTGCCCTCCATTCCACATCATTCCACCAGGTAGTGTAGTGTTCCATTCTACTAGGAAAACTCTATTTGTTTCCAAGCTATTACTGAATTTCATATTCTGTACATTCATAAGCCATTCCCTTACACAAGTTTTTACTCCACTCCCAATATTCCCACAAGATCTACTGAGTTTAATTCTGACAAAGTAGGAACCATTCTTATCCAAACCCAGGAACTCTCTGTTGCGTCACACTACACCACGTTCTACTCAATAGCACAGCATTGCTCTCTATTGTGCCATATTCCACCGCACTCCATTGCATTCCATTATATAAAAGAAGGCCCCACAGCTACCAAACCATTCAGGAGCAGCCAATTGAATCATTTCAGAAGCCATTCCACAAGAATCCACAAGAATTTACTCTATTCAAATCATTCCACTGCATTCTATGGCATTCCACTGTTACAAAGAAGGCACCAGTCGCTACAAAATCTCACAGGAACCCTCTACTGCATCACATTATATCCCATTACACTCCATTTCACAACATTCCACCGCGTTCTATTACGTTTGAGTCCATCCAGCAAGGCTGCTTTGATTAGAAATCAGTGCGGATAACTGTACTGCGTCACATTTCAACCGATTTAACTCCATTCCACAACACTCCACCGTGTTCTATCGCGCTCCATTCTGGAAAAGAAAGATCCTCTCTTTTCCAAAACTTTCAGGAACCGTCTATGGCGTCACATTACAACTCATTTCACACCATTCCACAGCTCTCCCCTTCATTTCACTACGTTCCACTATGTTCTTTTGCATCTCATTCCTACAAAGAAGGCTCGAATCACTTCCAATCCATTAAGGACTGTCTACTGCATCAAATAAAATGAAATTCCACTCAATTCTACAAGATTCTAATACATCCCAAAATATTCCACCACGTTCTATTGCATTCCATTCTGTCAAGTAAGGCTCCATTCGTTTTCAAAACAATCAGGAACACTGTACTGCTTCACAATACACAAGATTCCAGTCCATTTCACAATATTGCACTCCATTCCTGAACATATCACCATGTTCTGTAGCATTCCATTCCATCAAAGTGAGCTCCATTTTCTTCTAGACCACTCAGCAACTCTATATTGTGTCACATTGCACGGATTCTACACCATTCTACAAAATTTAACTTAACTACACAAAATTCCACAACATTCTATAGTGTTCGATTCTGTCAAAGAAGGCTCCATTCGTTCCTACGAAAATCTGTAACCCTCTATTGCATCACATTACAACCCATTCCACTCCATTCCACAGCATTTAACTCCATTCTGCCATATTCCAGTACATTCACTGGCTTACATTCCGGCAAAGGACGCACCATTCGTTTCCAAAAGACAGAGGAACTCTCTGTTGAGTCTCATTACACAACGTTCCACCCAATACCACACATTGCACTCCACTGTGCAACATTCCAGCACATTCCATTGCATTCCGTTCTGTAAATGAAGGCTCCATAGCTTCCAATCCGTTCAGGAGCAGCCTATTGCATCTACTCACATGCCATTGCACATGATTCCACAAGATTCTACCCTTTCCAAACATTCCATTGCCCTCTATGGCATTCCGTTCTTACAAAGAATTCGCCGTTCTCTACAAGATCTCTCAGGAATCCCCTATTGCATCACATTACTCCCATTACACTACATTTCATAATCTTCCTCTCTAATCCGCAACATTCCACCACGTTCTATTATGTTCGATACCATCCAGCAAGGCTGCATTCGCTTCCAAATCACTCCAGAAACATTTATTGCATCACATTACAAACGATTCAACACAATTAAACAACATAGCACCCCATACCACAGTAGTCCACTGTGTCCTATCGCGTT
The DNA here is from genome assembly GCF_030020395.1 of Manis pentadactyla. Taxonomy (NCBI): domain Eukaryota; kingdom Metazoa; phylum Chordata; class Mammalia; order Pholidota; family Manidae; genus Manis; species Manis pentadactyla. Next base: position 79,692 of record NW_026644767.1, read on the forward strand.
CCATTCTGCAAAAGAAGGATATACTGTTTTCCGGAAAAATCAGGAACCGTCCATTGAGTGACATTACACCCCATCACACTCCATTCTACAACTCTCCAATTCATTTTGCAATATTCCACTGTATTCTTTTCTGTTCCAATCCAACAAAGAAGCTTAGGTTCACTTGCAACACATTAAGTGCTGTCTATTGCATCACATCAAATGCCATTCCACTCCGTTCTACAGGAATCTACTCCATTAAACAACATGCCACCACGTTCTATTGCATTCCATTCTGTCAAATAAGTCTCCATTCCTTTCGAAAACAATGAGGAACACTCTTCTGCGTCATATTACAGACTATTCCGGTCCATTTAACAGTTTTCCAATCCATTACTGAACATCTCACCATATTTTGTGGCCTTCAATTCCATCAAAGAGAGCTCCATTTGCTTCGAAACCACTCAGGAACCCTATACTATGTCACATTGCTCTCGAAGCAACACCAATCTAAAAAATTGATGTTAACTCCAAAAAATCACACAACGTTCTATAGCATTCCATTCTCTTCAAAAGGGCTCATTCGTTTCCTAAACAATTTATAACATTCTATGGCATCACAGTACACCAAATTCCTCTCCATTCAACAACATTTCACTTCATTCCCCAATATTCCAGCAATTTCATTTGTTTACATTCCACCAAGGGAGGAACCGTTCAGCTTCCAAACCACTCTGTTGACCTTTATAATGTCACCCTACCGCCGATTCCACTCCATTGCAAAACATTGCCCTCCATTCCACAACATTCCACCACGTACTGTAGTGTTCCATTCTGCAAAGGAAAGCTATATTTGTTTCCAAGCAAATACTGAAATTCGTATTCTGTACCTTCACAAGCCATTCCCTTCCACAAGATTCTACTCCATTCCCAATATTCCAACAAGATCTACTGAGTTTCATTCTGACAAAGTAGGAACCATTCTTATCCAAACCAGGAACTCTCTGTTGCGTCACACTTCACCACGTTCTACTCATTAGCACCGCATTGCACTCTATTGTGCAACATTACACCACATTTCATTGCATTCCATTATGTAAAAGAAGGCCCAATAGCTACGAATCCATTCAGTGGCAGCCTACTGCATCATTGAGATGCCATTCCACACGAATCGACAAGATTCTACTCTATTCAAAACTTTGCACTGCATTCTAAAATCACACCACCTTCTATAGCATTCCATTCTGTTCAACAGTGCTCATTCGTTTTCTAAACAATTTGTAACACTCTATGGCATCACAGTACACCAAATTCCCCTCCATTCAACAACATTTCACTTCATTCCCCAATATTCCAGCAATTTCATTTGTTTACAGTCCACCAAGGGAGGCACCATTCCGCTTCCAAACCACTCTGGAGACCTTTATAATGTCACCCTAACGCCGATTCCACTCCATTGCAAAACATTGCCCTCCATTCCACATCATTCCACCAGGTAGTGTAGTGTTCCATTCTACTAGGAAAACTCTATTTGTTTCCAAGCAATTACTGAATTTCATATTCTGTACATTCATAAGCCATTCCCTTACACAAGTTTTTACTCCACTCCCAATATTCCCACAAGATCTACTGAGTTTAATTCTGACAAAGTAGGAACCATTCTTCTCCAAACCCAGGAACTCTCTGTTGCGTCACACTACACCACGTTCTACTCAATAGCACAGCATTGCTCTCTATTGTGCCATATTCAACCACACTCCATTGCATTCCATTATATAAAAGAAGGCCCCACAGCTACCAAACCATTCAGGAGCAGCCAATTGAATCATTTCAGAAGCCATTCCACAAGAATCCGCAAGAATTTACTCTATTCAAATCATTCCACTGCATTCTATGGCATTCCACTGTTACAAAGAAGGCACCAGTCGCTACAAAATCTCACAGGAACCCTCTACTGCATCACATTATATCCCATTACACTCAATTTCACAACATTCCACCGCGTTCTATTACGTTTGAGTCCATCCAGCAAGGCTGCTTTGATTAGAAATCAGTGCGGATAACTGTACTGCGTCACATTTCAACCGATTTAACTCCATTCCACAACACTCCACCGTGTTCTATCGCGCTCCATTCTGGAAAAGAAAGATCCTCTCTTTTCCAAAACTTTCAGGAACCGTCTATGGCGTCACATTACAACTCATTTCACTCCATTCCAGAGCTCTCCCCTTCATTTCACTACGTTCCACTATGTTCTTTTGCATCTCATTCCTACAAAGAAGGCTCGAATCACTTCCAATCCATTAAGGACTGTCTACTGCATCAAATAAAATGAAATTCCACTCAATTCTACAAGATTCTAATACATCCCAAAATATTCCACCACGTTCTATTGCATTCCATTCTGTCAAGTAAGGCTCCATTCGTTTGCAAAACAATCAGGAACACTGTACTGCTTCACAATACACAAGATTCCAGTCCATTTCACAATATTGCACTCCATTCCTGAACATATCACCATGTTCTGTAGCATTCCATTCCATCAAAGTGAGCTCCATTTGCTTCTAGACCACTCAGCAACTCTATATTGTGTCACATTGCACGGATTCTACACCATTCTACAAAATTTAACTTAACTACACAAAATTCCACAACATTCTATAGTGTTCGATTCTGTCAAAGAAGGCTCCATTCGTTCCTACGAAAATCTGTAACCCTCTATTGCATCACATTACAACCCATTCCACTCCATTCCACAGCATTTAACTCCATTCTGCAATATTCCAGTACATTCACTGGCTTACATTCCGGCAAAGGACGCACCATTCGTTTCCAAAAGACCGAGGAACTCTCTGTTGAGTCTCATTACACAACGTTCCACCCAATACCACACATTGCACTCCACTGTGCAACATTCCAGCACATTCCATTGTATTCCGTTCTGTAAATGAAGGCTCCATAGCTTCCAATCCGTTCAGGAGCAGCCTATTGCATCTACTCACATGCCATTGCACATGATTCCACAAGATTCTACCCATTCCAAACATTCCATTGCCCTCTATGGCATTCCGTTCTTACAAAGAATTCGCCGTTCTCTACAAGATCTCTCAGGAATACCTATTGCATCACATTACTCCCATTACTCTACATTTCATAATCTTCCTCTCTATTCCGCAACATTCCACCACGTTCTATTATGTTCGATACCATCCAGCAAGGCTGCATTCGCTTCCAAATCACTCCAGAAACATTTATTGCATCACATTACAACCGACTCAACACAATTAATCAACATAGCACCCCATACCACAGTAGTCCACTGTGTCCTATCGCGTTCCATTCTGCAAAAGAAGGCTATACTGTTTTCCGGAAAAATCAGGAACCGTCCATTGAGTGACATTACAACCCATTACACTCCATTCTACAACACCCCAATTCATTTTGCAATATTCCACTGTATTCTTTTCTGTTCCAATCCAACAAAGAAGCTTAGATTCACTTGCAACACATAAAGTGCTGTCTATTGCATCACATCAAATGCCATTCCACTCCGTTCTACAGGAATCTACTCCATTAAACAACATGCCACCACGTTCTATTGCATTCCATTCTGTCAAATAAGTCTCCATTCCTTTCGAAAACAATGAGGAACACTCTTCTGCGTCATATTACAGACTATTCCGGTCCATTTAACAGTTTTCCAATCCATTACTGAACATCTCACCATATTTTGTGGCCTTCAATTCCATCAAAGAGAGCTCCATTTGCTTCGAAACCACTCAGGAACCCTATACTATGTCACATTGTTCTCGAATCAACACCAATCTAAAAAATTGATGTTAACTCCAAAAAATCACACAACGTTCTATAGCATTCCATTCTCTTCAAAAGGGCTCATTCGTTTCCTAAACAATTTATAACATTCTATGGCATCACAGTACACCAAATTCCTCTCCATTCAACAACATTTCACTTCATTCCCCAATATTCCAGCAATTTCATTTGTTTAAATTCCACCAAGGGAAGAACCGTTCAGTTTCCAAACCACTCTGTTGACCTTTATAATGTCACCCTAACACCGATTCCACTCCATTGAGCTACATTGCCCTCCATTCCACAACATTCCACCACGTACTGTAGTGTTCCATTCTGCAAAGGAAAGCTATATTTGTTTCCAAGCAAATACTGAAATTCGTATTCTGTACCTTCACAAGCCATTCCCTTCCACAAGATTCTACTCCATTCCCAATATTCCAACAAGATCTACTGAGTTTCATTCTGACAAAGTAGGAACCGTTCTTATCCAAACCCAGGAACTCTCTGTTGCGTCACACTTCACCACGTTCTACTCATTAGCACCGCATTGCACTCTACTGTGCAACATTACACCACATTCCATTGCATTCCATTATGTAAAAGAAGGTCCAATAGCTACCAAACCATTCAGTAGCAGCCTATTGCATCATTGAGATGCTATTCCACACGAATCCACAAGATTCTACTCTATTCAAAACTTTGCACTGCATTCTAAAATCACACCACCTTCTATAGCATTCCATTCTGTTCAACAGTGCTCATTCGTTTTCTAAACAATTTGTAACACTCTATGGCATCACAGTACACCAAATTTCCCTCCATTCAACAACATTTCACTTCATTCCCCAATATTCCAGCAATTTCATTTGTTTACATTCCACCAAGGGAGGCACCATTCCGCTTCCAAACCACTCTGGAGACCTTTATAATGTCACCCTACCGCCGATTCCACTCCATTGCAAAACATTGCCCTCCATTCCACATCATTCCACCAGGTAGTGTAGTGTTCCATTCTACTAGGAAAACTCTATTTGTTTCCAAGCTATTACTGAATTTCATATTCTGTACATTCATAAGCCATTCCCTTACACAAGTTTTTACTCCACTCCCAATATTCCCACAAGATCTACTGAGTTTAATTCTGACAAAGTAGGAACCATTCTTATCCAAACCCAGGAACTCTCTGTTGCGTCACACTACACCACGTTCTACTCAATAGCACAGCATTGCTCTCTATTGTGCCATATTCCACCGCACTCCATTGCATTCCATTATATAAAAGAAGGCCCCACAGCTACCAAACCATTCAGGAGCAGCCAATTGAATCATTTCAGAAGCCATTCCACAAGAATCCACAAGAATTTACTCTATTCAAATCATTCCACTGCATTCTATGGCATTCCACTGTTACAAAGAAGGCACCAGTCGCTACAAAATCTCACAGGAACCCTCTACTGCATCACATTATATCCCATTACACTCCATTTCACAACATTCCACCGCGTTCTATTACGTTTGAGTCCATCCAGCAAGGCTGCTTTGATTAGAAATCAGTGCGGATAACTGTACTGCGTCACATTTCAACCGATTTAACTCCATTCCACAACACTCCACCGTGTTCTATCGCGCTCCATTCTGGAAAAGAAAGATCCTCTCTTTTCCAAAACTTTCAGGAACCGTCTATGGCGTCACATTACAACTCATTTCACACCATTCCACAGCTCTCCCCTTCATTTCACTACGTTCCACTATGTTCTTTTGCATCTCATTCCTACAAAGAAGGCTCGAATCACTTCCAATCCATTAAGGACTGTCTACTGCATCAAATAAAATGAAATTCCACTCAATTCTACAAGATTCTAATACATCCCAAAATATTCCACCACGTTCTATTGCATTCCATTCTGTCAAGTAAGGCTCCATTCGTTTTCAAAACAATCAGGAACACTGTACTGCTTCACAATACACAAGATTCCAGTCCATTTCACAATATTGCACTCCATTCCTGAACATATCACCATGTTCTGTAGCATTCCATTCCATCAAAGTGAGCTCCATTTTCTTCTAGACCACTCAGCAACTCTATATTGTGTCACATTGCACGGATTCTACACCATTCTACAAAATTTAACTTAACTACACAAAATTCCACAACATTCTATAGTGTTCGATTCTGTCAAAGAAGGCTCCATTCGTTCCTACGAAAATCTGTAACCCTCTATTGCATCACATTACAACCTATTCCACTCCATTCCACAGCATTTAACTCCATTCTGCCATATTCCAGTACATTCACTGGCTTACATTCCGGCAAAGGACGCACCATTCGTTTCCAAAAGACCGAGGAACTCTCTGTTGAGTCTCATTACACAACGTTCCACCCAATACCACACATTGCACTCCACTGTGCAACATTCCAGCACATTCCATTGCATTCCGTTCTGTAAATGAAGGCTCCATAGCTTCCAATCCGTTCAGGAGCAGCCTATTGCATCTACTCACATGCCATTGCACATGATTCCACAAGATTCTACCCTTTCCAAACATTCCATTGCCCTCTATGGCATTCCGTTCTTACAAAGAATTCGCCGTTCTCTACAAGATCTCTCAGGAATCCCCTATTGCATCACATTACTCCCATTACACTACATTTCATAATCTTCCTCTCTAATCCGCAACATTCCACCACGTTCTATTATGTTCGATACCATCCAGCAAGGCTGCATTCGCTTCCAAATCACTCCAGAAACATTTATTGCATCACATTACAAACGATTCAACACAATTAAACAACATAGCACCCCATACCACAGTAGTCCACTGTGTCCTATCGCGTTCCATTCTGCAAAAGAAGGATATACTGTTTTCCGGAAAAATCAGGAACCGTCCATTGAGTGACATTACACCCCATCACACTCCATTCTACAACTCTCCAATTCATTTTGCAATATTCCACTGTATTCTTTTCTGTTCCAATCCAACAAAGAAGCTTAGGTTCACTTGCAACACATTAAGTGCTGTCTATTGCATCACATCAAATGCCATTCCACTCCGTTCTACAGGAATCTACTCCATTAAACAACATGCCACCACGTTCTATTGCATTCCATTCTGTCAAATAAGTCTCCATTCCTTTCGAAAACAATGAGGAACACTCTTCTGCGTCATATTACAGACTATTCCGGTCCATTTAACAGTTTTCCAATCCATTACTGAACATCTCACCATATTTTGTGGCCTTCAATTCCATCAAAGAGAGCTCCATTTGCTTCGAAACCACTCAGGAACCCTATACTATGTCACATTGCTCTCGAAGCAACACCAATCTAAAAAATTGATGTTAACTCCAAAAAATCACACAACGTTCTATAGCATTCCATTCTCTTCAAAAGGGCTCATTCGTTTCCTAAACAATTTATAACATTCTATGGCATCACAGTACACCAAATTCCTCTCCATTCAACAACATTTCACTTCATTCCCCAATATTCCAGCAATTTCATTTGTTTACATTCCACCAAGGGAGGAACCGTTCAGCTTCCAAACCACTCTGTTGACCTTTATAATGTCACCCTACCGCCGATTCCACTCCATTGCAAAACATTGCCCTCCATTCCACAACATTCCACCACGTACTGTAGTGTTCCATTCTGCAAAGGAAAGCTATATTTGTTTCCAAGCAAATACTGAAATTCGTATTCTGTACCTTCACAAGCCATTCCCTTCCACAAGATTCTACTCCATTCCCAATATTCCAACAAGATCTACTGAGTTTCATTCTGACAAAGTAGGAACCATTCTTATCCAAACCAGGAACTCTCTGTTGCGTCACACTTCACCACGTTCTACTCATTAGCACCGCATTGCACTCTATTGTGCAACATTACACCACATTTCATTGCATTCCATTATGTAAAAGAAGGCCCAATAGCTACGAATCCATTCAGTGGCAGCCTACTGCATCATTGAGATGCCATTCCACACGAATCGACAAGATTCTACTCTATTCAAAACTTTGCACTGCATTCTAAAATCACACCACCTTCTATAGCATTCCATTCTGTTCAACAGTGCTCATTCGTTTTCTAAACAATTTGTAACACTCTATGGCATCACAGTACACCAAATTCCCCTCCATTCAACAACATTTCACTTCATTCCCCAATATTCCAGCAATTTCATTTGTTTACATTCCACCAAGGGAGGCACCATTCCGCTTCCAAACCACTCTGGAGACCTTTATAATGTCACCCTAACGCCGATTCCACTCCATTGCAAAACATTGCCCTCCATTCCACATCATTCCACCAGGTAGTGTAGTGTTCCATTCTACTAGGAAAACTCTATTTGTTTCCAAGCAATTACTGAATTTCATATTCTGTACATTCATAAGCCATTCCCTTACACAAGTTTTTACTCCACTCCCAATATTCCCACAAGATCTACTGAGTTTCATTCTGACAAAGTAGGAACCATTCTTCTCCAAACCCAGGAACTCTCTGTTGCGTCACACTACACCACGTTCTACTCAATAGCACAGCATTGCTCTCTATTGTGCCATATTCAACCACACTCCATTGCATTCCATTATATAAAAGAAGGCCCCACAGCTACCAAACCATTCAGGAGCAGCCAATTGAATCATTTCAGAAGCCATTCCACAAGAATCCGCAAGAATTTACTCTATTCAAATCATTCCACTGCATTCTATGGCATTCCACTGTTACAAAGAAGGCACCAGTCGCTACAAAATCTCACAGGAACCCTCTACTGCATCACATTATATCCCATTACACTCAATTTCACAACATTCCACCGCGTTCTATTACGTTTGAGTCCATCCAGCAAGGCTGCTTTGATTAGAAATCAGTGCGGATAACTGTACTGCGTCACATTTCAACCGATTTAACTCCATTCCACAACACTCCACCGTGTTCTATCGCGCTCCATTCTGGAAAAGAAAGATCCTCTCTTTTCCAAAACTTTCAGGAACCGTCTATGGCGTCACATTACAACTCATTTCACTCCATTCCAGAGCTCTCCCCTTCATTTCACTACGTTCCACTATGTTCTTTTGCATCTCATTCCTACAAAGAAGGCTCGAATCACTTCCAATCCATTAAGGACTGTCTACTGCATCAAATAAAATGAAATTCCACTCAATTCTACAAGATTCTAATACATCCCAAAATATTCCACCACGTTCTATTGCATTCCATTCTGTCAAGTAAGGCTCCATTCGTTTGCAAAACAATCAGGAACACTGTACTGCTTCACAATACACAAGATTCCAGTCCATTTCACAATATTGCACTCCATTCCTGAACATATCACCATGTTCTGTAGCATTCCATTCCATCAAAGTGAGCTCCATTTGCTTCTAGACCACTCAGCAACTCTATATTGTGTCACATTGCACGGATTCTACACCATTCTACAAAATTTAACTTAACTACACAAAATTCCACAACATTCTATAGTGTTCGATTCTGTCAAAGAAGGCTCCATTCGTTCCTACGAAAATCTGTAACCCTCTATTGCATCACATTACAACCCATTCCACTCCATTCCACAGCATTTAACTCCATTCTGCAATATTCCAGTACATTCACTGGCTTACATTCCGGCAAAGGACGCACCATTCGTTTCCAAAAGACCGAGGAACTCTCTGTTGAGTCTCATTACACAACGTTCCACCCAATACCACACATTGCACTCCACTGTGCAACATTCCAGCACATTCCATTGCATTCCGTTCTGTAAATGAAGGCTCCATAGCTTCCAATCCGTTCAGGAGCAGCCTATTGCATCTACTCACATGCCATTGCACATGATTCCACAAGATTCTACCCATTCCAAACATTCCATTGCCCTCTATGGCATTCCGTTCTTACAAAGAATTCGCCGTTCTCTACAAGATCTCTCAGGAATACCTATTGCATCACATTACTCCCATTACTCTACATTTCATAATCTTCCTCTCTATTCTGCAACATTCCACCACATTCTATTATGTTCGATACCATCCAGCAAGGCTGCATTCGCTTCCAAATCACTCCAGAAACATTTATTGCATCACATTACAACAGATTCAACTCAATTAAACAACATAGCACCCCATACCACAGTAGTCCACTGTGTCCTATCGCGTTCCATTCTGCAAAAGAAGGCTATACTGTTTTCCGGAAAAATCAGGAAGCGTCCATTGAGTGACATTACACCCCATTACAATCCATTCTACAACTCTCCAATTCATTTTGCAATATTCCACTGTATTCTTTTCTGTTCCAATCCAACAAAGAAGCTTAGGTTCACTTGCAACACATTAAGTGCTGTCTATTGCATCACATCAAATGCCATTCCACTCCGTTCTACAGGAATCTACTCCATTAAACAACATGCTACCACGTTCTATTGCATTCCATTCTGCAAAATAAGTCTCCATTCCTTTCGATAACAATGAGGAACACTCTTCTGCGTCATATTACAGACTATTCCGGTCCATTTAACAGTTTTCCAATCCATTACTGAACATCTCACCATATTTTGTGGCCTTCAATTCCATCAAAGAGAGCTCCATTTGCTTCGAAACCACTCAGGAACCCTATACTATGTCACATTGCTCTCGAATCAACACCAATCTAAAAAATTGATGTTAACTCCAAAAAATCACACAACGTTCTATAGCATTCCATTCTCTTCAAAAGGGCTCATTCGTTTCCTAAACAATTTATAACATTCTATGGCATCACAGTACACCAAATTCCTCTCCATTCAACAACATTTCACTTCATTCCCCAATATTCCAGCAATTTCATTTGTTTACATTCCACCAAGGGAGGAACCGTTCAGCTTCCAAACCACTCTGTTGACCTTTATAATGTCACCCTACCGCCGATTCCACTCCATTGCAAAACATTGCCCTCCATTCCACAACATTCCACCACGTACTGTAGTGTTCCATTCTGCAAAGGAAAGCTATATTTGTTTCCAAGCAAATACTGAAATTCGTATTCTGTACCTTCACAAGCCATTCCCTTCCACAAGATTCTACTCCATTCCCAATATTCCAACAAGATCTACTGAGTTTCATTCTGACAAAGTAGGAACCATTCTTATCCAAACCAGGAACTCTCTGTTGCGTCACACTTCACCACGTTCTACTCATTAGCACCGCATTGAACTCTATTGTGCAACATTACACCATATTTCATTGCATTCCATTATGTAAAAGAAGGCCCAATAGCTACGAAACCATTCAGTAGCAGCCTATTGCATCATTGAGATGCCATTCCACACGAATCGACAAGATTCTACTCTATTCAAAACTTTGCACTGCATTCTAAAATCACACCACCTTCTATAGCATTCCATTCTGTTCAACAGTGCTCATTCGTTTTCGAAACAATTTGTAACACTCTATGGCATCACAGTACACCAAATTCCCCTCCATTCAACAACATTTCACTTCATTCCCCAATATTCCAGCAATTTCATTTGTTTACATTCCACCAAGGGAGGCACCATTCCGCTTCCAAACCACTCTGGAGACCTTTATAATGTCACCCTAACGCCGATTCCACTCCATTGCAAAACATTGCCCTCCATTCCACGTCATTCCACCAGGTAGTGTAGTGTTCCATTCTACTAGGAAAACTCTATTTGTTTCCAAGCAATTACTGAATTTCATATTCTGTACATTCATAAGCCATTCCCTTACACAAGTTTTTACTCCACTCCCAATATTCCCACAAGATCTACTGAGTTTAATTCTGACAAAGTAGGAACCATTCTTCTCCAAACCCAGGAACTCTCTGTTGCGTCACACTACACCACGTTCTACTCAATAGCACAGCATTGCTCTCTATTGTGCCATATTCAACCACACTCCATTGCATTCCATTATATAAAAGAAGGCCCCACAGCTACCAAACCATTCAGGAGCAGCCAATTGAATCATTTCAGAAGCCATTCCACAAGAATCCGCAAGAATTTACTCTATTCAAATCATTCCACTGCATTCTATATCATTCCACTGTTACAAAGAAGGCACCAGTCGCTACAAAATCTCACAGGAACCCTCTACTGCATCACATTATATCACATTACACTCAATTTCACAACATTCCACCGCGTTCTATTACGTTTGAGTCCATCCAGCAAGGCTGCTTTGATTAGAAATCAGTGCGGATAACTGTACTGCGTCACATTTCAACCGATTTAACTCCATTCCACAACACTCCACCGTGTTCTATCGCGCTCCATTCTGGAAAAGAAAGATCCTCTCTTTTCCAAAACTTTCAGGAACCGTCTATGGCGTCACATTACAACTCATTCCACTCCATTCCACAGCTCTCCCCTTCATTTCACTACGTTCCACTATGTTCTTTTGCATCTCATTCCTACAAAGAAGGCTCGAATCACTTCCAATCCATTAAGGACTGTCTACTGCATCAAATAAAATGAAATTCCACTCAATTCTACAAGATTCTAATACATCCCAAAATATTCCACCACGTTCTATTGCATTCCATTCTGTCAAGTAAGGCTCCATTCGTTTGCAAAACAGTCAGGAACACTGTACTGCTTCACAATACACAAGATTCCAGTCCATTTCACAATATTGCACTCCATTCCTGAACATATCACCATGTTCTGTAGCATTCCATTCCATCAAAGTGAGCTCCATTTGCTTCTAGACCACTCAGCAACTCTATATTGTGTCACATTGCACGGATTCTACACCATTCTACAAAATTTAACTTAACTACACAAAATTCCACAACATTCTATAGTGTTCGATTCTGTCAAAGAAGGCTCCATTCGTTCCTACGAAAATCTGTAACCCTCTATTGCATCACATTACAACCCATTCCACTCCATTCCACAGCATTTAACTCCATTCTGCAATATTCCAGTACATTCACTGGCTTACATTCCGGCAAAGGACGCACCATTCGTTTCCAAAAGACCGAGGAACTCTCTGTTGAGTCTCATTACACAACGTTCCACCCAATACCACACATTGCACTCCACTGTGCAACATTCCAGCACATTTCATTGCATTCCGTTCTGTAAATGAAGGCTCCATAGCTTCCAATCCGTTCAGGAGCAGCCTATTGCATCTACTCACATGCCATTGCACATGATTCCACAAGATTCTACCCTTTCCAAACATTCCATTGCCCTCTATGGCATTCCGTTCTTACAAAGAATTCGCCGTTCTCTACAAGATCTCTCAGGAATCCCCTATTGCATCACATTACTCCCATTACACTACATTTCATAATCTTCCTCTCTATTCCGCAACATTTTACCACGTTCTATTATGTTCGTTACCATCTAGCACGGCTGCATTCGCTTCCAAATCACTCGAGAAACATTTACTGCATCACATTACAACCGATTCAACACAATTAAACAACATAGCACCCCATACCACAGTAGTCGACTGTGTCCTATCGCGTTCCATTCTGCAAAAGAAGGCTATACTGTTTTTTGGAAAAATCAGGAACCGTCCATTGAGTGACATTACACCCCATTACAATCCATTCTACAACTCTCCAATTCATTTTGCAATATTCCACTGTATTCTTTTCTGTTCCAATCCAACAAAGAAGCTTAGATTCACTTGCAACACATTAAGTGCTGTCTATTGCATCACATCAAATGAAATTCCACTCCGTTCTTCAGGAATCTACTCCATTAAACAACATGCCACCACGGTCTATTGCATTCCATTCTGTCAAATAAGTCTCCATTCCTTTCGAAAACAATGAGGAACACTCTACTGCGTCATATTACAGACTATTCCGGTCCATTTAACAGTTTTCCAATCCATTACTGAACATCTCACCATATTTTGTGGCCTTCAATTCCATCAAAGAGAGCTCCATTTGCTTCGAAACCACTCAGGAACCCTATACTATGTCACATTGCTCTCGAATCAACACCAATCTAAAAAATTGATGTTAACTCCAAAAAATCACACAACGTTCTATAGCATTCCATTCTCTTCAAAAGGGCTCATTCGTTTCCTAAACAATTTATAACATTCTATGGCATCACAGTACACCAAATTCCTCTCCATTCAACAACATTTCACTTCATTCCCCAAAATTCCAGCAATTTCCATTGTTTACATTCCACCAAGGGAGGAACCGTTCAGCTTCCAAATCACTCTGTTGACCTTTATAATGTCACCCTACCGCCGATTCCACTCCATTGAGCTACATTGCCCTCCATTCCACAACATTCCACCACGTACTGTAGTGTTCCATTCTGCAAAGGAAAGCTATATTTGTTTCCAAGCAAATACTGAAATTCGTATTCTGTACCTTCACAAGCCATTCCCTTCCACAAGATTCTACTCCATTCCCAATATTCCAACAAGATCTACTGAGTTTCATTCTGACAAAGTAGGAACCATTCTTATCCAAACCCAGGAACTCTCTGTTGCGTCACACTTCACCACGTTCTACTCATTAGCACAGCATTGCACTCTATTGTGCAACATTACACCACATTCCATTGCATTCCATTGTTTAAAAGAAGGCCCAATAGATACCAAACCATTCATTAGCAGCCTATTGCATCATTGAGATGCCATTCCACAGGAATCCCCAAGATTCTACTCTATTCAAAACTTTGCACTGCATTCTAAAATCACTCCACCTTCTATAGCATTCCATTCTGTTCAACAGTGCTCATTCGTTTTCTAAACAATTTGTAACACTCTATGGCATCACAGTACACCACATTCCTCTCCATTCAACAACATTTCACTTCATTCCCCAATATTCCAGCAATTTCATTTGTTTACATTCCACCAAGGGAGGCACCATTCCTCTTCCAAACCACTCTGGAGACTTTTATAATGTCACCCTACCGCCGATTCCACTCCATTGCAACACATTCCCCTCCATTCCACGTCATTCCACCAGGTAGTGTAGTGTTCCATTCTGCTAGGAAAACTCTATTTGTTTCCAAGCAATTACTGAATTTCATATTCTGTACGTTCATAAGCCATTCCCTTACACAAGTTTTTACTCCACTCCCAATATTCCCACAAGATCTACTGAGTTTCATTCTGACAAAGTAGGAACCATTCTTCTCCAAACCCAGGAACTCTCTGTTGCGTCACACTACACCACGTTCTACTCAATAGCACAGCATTGCTCTCTATTGTGCCATATTCTACCGCACTCCATTGCATTCCATTATATAAAAGAAGGCCCCACAGCTACCAAACCATTCAGGAGCAGCCAATTGAATCATTTCAGAAGCCATTCCACAAGAATCCGCAAGAATTTACTCTATTCAAATCATTCCACTGCATTCTATGGCATTCCACTGTTACAAAGAAGGCACCAGTCGCTACAAAATCTCACAGGAACCCTCTACTGCATCACATTATATCCCATTACACTCAATTTCACAACATTCCACCGCGTTCTATTACGTTTGAGTCCATCCAGCAAGGCTGCTTTGATTAGAAATCAGTGCGGATAACTGTACTGCGTCACATTTCAACCGATTTAACTCCATTCCACAACACTCCACCATGTTCTATCGCGCTCCATTCTGGAAAAGAAAGATCCTCTCTTTTCCAAAACTTTCAGGAACCGTCTATGGCGTCACATTACAACTCATTCCACTCCATTCCACGGCTCTCCCCTTCATTTCACTACGTTCCACTATGTTCTTTTGCATCTCATTCCTACAAAGAAGGCTCGAATCACTTCCAATCCATTAAGGACTGTCTACTGCATCAAATAAAATGAAATTCCACTCAATTCTACAAGATTCTAATACATCCCAAAATATTCCACCACGTTCTATTGCATTCCATTCTGTCAAGTAAGGCTCCATTCGTTTGCAAAACAATCAGGAACACTGTACTGCTTCACAATACACAAGATTCCAGTCCATTTCACAATATTGCACTCCATTCCTGAACATATCACCATGTTCTGTTGCATTCCATTCCATCAAAGTGAGCTCCATTTGCTTCTAGACCACTCAGCAACTCTATATTGTGTCACATTGCACGGATTCTATACCATTCTACAAAATTTAACTTAACTACACAAAATTCCACAACATTCTATAGTGTTCGATTCTGTCAAAGAAGGCTCCATTCGTTCCTACGAAAATCTGTAACCCTCTATTGCATCACATTACAACCCATTCCACTCCATTCCACAGCATTTAACTCCATTCTGCAATATTCCAGTACATTCACTGGCTTACATTCCGGCAAAGGACGCACCATTCGTTTCCAAAAGACCGAGGAACTCTCTGTTGAGTCTCATTACACAACGTTCCACCCAATACCACACATTGCACTCCACTGTGCAACATTCCAGCACATTCCATTGCATTCCGTTCTGTAAATGAAGGCTCCATAGCTTCCAATCCGTTCAGGAGCAGCCTATTGCATCTACTCACATGCCATTGCACATGATTCAACAAGATTCTACCCATTCCAAACATTCCATTGCCCTCTATGGCATTCCGTTCTTACAAAGAATTCGCCGTTCTCTACAAGATCTCTCAGGAATACCTATTGCATCACATTACTCCCATTACTCTACATTTCATAATCTTCCTCTCTATTCTGCAACATTCCACCACATTCTATTATGTTCGATACCATCCAGCAAGGCTGCATTCGCTTCCAAATCACTCCAGAAACATTTATTGCATCACATTACAACAGATTCAACGCAATTAAACAACATAGCACCCCATACCACAGTAGTCCACTGTGTCCTATCGCGTTCCATTCTGCAAAAGAAGGCTATACTGTTTTCCGGAAAAATCAGGAAGCGTCCATTGAGTGACATTACACCCCATTACAATCCATTCTACAACTCTCCAATTCATTTTGCAATATTCCACTGTATTCTTTTCTGTTCCAATCCAACAAAGAAGCTTAGGTTCACTTGCAACACATTAAGTGCTGTCTATTGCATCACATCAAATGCCATTCCACTCCGTTCTACAGGAATCTACTCCATTAAACAACATGCCACCACGTTCTATTGCATTCCATTCTGTCAAATAAGTCTCCATTCCTTTCGAAAACAATGAGGAACACTCTTCTGCGTCATATTACAGACTATTCCGGTCCATTTAACAGTTTTCCAATCCATTACTGAACATCTCACCATATTTTGTGGCCTTCAATTCCATCAAAGAGAGCTCCATTTGCTTCGAAACCACTCAGGAACCCTATACTATGTCACATTGCTCTCGAATCAACACCAATCTAAAAAATTGATGTTAACTCCAAAAAATCACACAACGTTCTATAGCATTCCATTCTCTTCAAAAGGGCTCATTCGTTTCCTAAACAATTTATAACATTCTATGGCATCACAGTACACCAAATTCCTCTCCATTCAACAACATTTCACTTCATTCCCCAATATTCCAGCAATTTCATTTGTTTACATTCCACCAAGGGAGGAACCGTTCAGCTTCCAAACCACTCTGTTGACCTTTATAATGTCACCCTACCGCCGATTCCACTCCATTGCAAAACATTGCCCTCCATTCCACAACATTCCACCACGTACTGTAGTGTTCCATTCTGCAAAGGAAAGCTATATTTGTTTCCAAGCAAATACTGAAATTCGTATTCTGTACCTTCACAAGCCATTCCCTTCCACAAGATTCTACTCCATTCCCAATATTCCAACAAGATCTACTGAGTTTCATTCTGACAAAGTAGGAACCATTCTTATCCAAACCCAGGAACTCTCTGTTGCGTCACACTTCACCACGTTCTACTCATTAGCACAGCATTGCACTCTATTGTGCAACATTACACCACATTCCATTGCATTCCATTGTTTAAAAGCAGGCCCAATAGATACCAAACCATTCATTAGCAGCCTATTGCATCATTGAGATGCCATTCCACAGGAATCCCCAAGATTCTACTCTATTCAAAACTTTGCACTGCATTCTAAAATCACACCACCTTCTATAGCATTCCATTCTGTTCAACAGTGCTCATTCGTTTTCTAAACAATTTGTAACACTCTATGGCATCACAGTACACCACATTCCTCTCCATTCAACAACATTTCACTTCATTCCCCAATATTCCAGCAATTTCATTTGTTTACATTCCACCAAGGGAGGCACCATTCCTCTTCCAAACCACTCTGGAGACCTTTATAATGTCACCCTACCGCCGATTCCACTCCATTGCAAAACATTGCCCTCCATTCCACGTCATTCCACCAGGTAGTGTAGTGTTCCATTCTGCTAGGAAAACTCTATTTGTTTCCAAGCAATTACTGAATTTCATATTCTGTACGTTCATAAGCCATTCCCTTACAAAAGTTTTTACTCCACTCCCAATATTCCCACAAGATCTACTGAGTTTCATTCTGACAAAATAGGAACCATTCTTATCCAAACCCAGGAACTCTCTGTTGCGTCACACTACACCACGTTCTACTCAATAGCACAGCATTGCTCTCTATTGTGCCATATTCCACCACACTCCATTGCATTCCATTATATAAAAGAAGGCCCCACAGCTACCAAACCATTCAGGAGCAGCCAATTGAATCATTTCAGAAGCCATTCCACAAGAATCCACAAGAATTTACTCTATTCAAATCATTCCACTGCATTCTATGGCATTCCACTGTTACAAAGAAGGCACCAGTCGCTACAAAATCTCACAGGAACCCTCTACTGCATCACATTATATCCCATTACACTCCATTTCACAACATTCCACCGCGTTCTTTTACGTTTGATTCCTACCAGCAAGGCTGCATTTGATTAAAAATCTCTTCGAATCCCTTTAGTGCTTCACATTTCAACCGATTTAACTCCATTCCACAACACTCCACCGTGTTCTATCGCGCTCCATTCTGGAAAAGAAAGATCCTCTCTTTTCCAAAACTTTCAGGAACCGTCTATGGCGTCACATTACAACTCATTTCACTCCATTCCACAGCTCTCCCCTTCATTTCACTACGTTCCACTATGTTCTTTTGCATCTCATTCCTACAAAGAAGGCTCGAATCACTTCCAATCCATTAAGGACTGTCTACTGCATCAAATAAAATGAAATTCCACTCAATTCTACAAGATTCTAATACATCCCAAAATATTCCACCACGTTCTATTGCATTCCATTCTGTCAAGTAAGGCTCCATTCGTTTGCAAAACAATCAGGAACACTGTACTGCTTCACAATACACAAGATTCCAGTCCATTTCACAATATTGCACTCCATTCCTGAACATATCACCATGTTCTGTAGCATTCCATTCCATCAAAGTGAGCTCCATTTGCTTCTAGACCACTCAGCAACTCTATATTGTGTCACATTGCACGGATTCTACACCATTCTACAAAATTTAACTTAACTACACAAAATTCCACAACATTCTATAGTGTTCGATTCTGTCAAAGAAGGCTCCATTCGTTCCTACGAAAATCTGTAACCCTCTATTGCATCACATTACATCCCATTCCACTCCATTCCACAGCATTTAACTCCATTCTGCAATATTCCAGTACATTCACTGGCTTACATTCCGGCAAAGGACGCACCATTCGTTTCCAAAAGACCGAGGAACTCTCTGTTGAGTCTCATTACACAACGTTCCACCCAATACCACACATTGCACTCCACTGTGCAACATTCCAGCACATTCCATTGCATTCCGTTCTGTAAATGAAGGCTCCATAGCTTCCAATCCGTTCAGGAGCAGCCTATTGCATCTACTCACATGCCATTGCACATGATTCCACAAGATTCTACCCTTTCCAAACATTCCATTGCCCTCTATGGCATTCCGTTCTTACAAAGAATTCGCCGTTCTCTACAAGATCTCTCAGGAATCCCCTATTGCATCACATTACTCCCATTACACTACATTTCATAATCTTCCTCTCTATTCCGCAACATTTTACCACGTTCTATTATGTTCGTTACCATCTAGCACGGCTGCATTCGCTTCCAAATCACTCGAGAAACATTTACTGCATCACATTACAACCGATTCAACACAATTAAACAACATAGCACCCCATACCACAGTAGTCGACTGTGTCCTATCGCGTTCCATTCTGCAAAAGAAGGCTATACTGTTTTTTGGAAAAATCAGGAACCGTCCATTGAGTGACATTACACCCCATTACAATCCATTCTACAACTCTCCAATTCATTTTGCAATATTCCACTGTATTCTTTTCTGTTCCAATCCAACAAAAAAGCTTAGATTCACTTGCAACACATTAAGTGCTGTCTATTGCATCACATCAAATGCCATTCCACTCCGTTCTTCAGGAATCTACTCCATTAAACAACATGCCACCACGGTCTATTGCATTCCATTCTGTCAAATAAGTCTCCATTCCTTTCGAAAACAATGAGGAACACTCTACTGCGTCATATTACAGACTATTCCGGTCCATTTAACAGTTTTCCAATCCATTACTGAACATCTCACCATATTTTGTGGCCTTCAATTCCATCAAAGAGAGCTCCATTTGCTTCGAAACCACTCAGGAACCCTATACTATGTCACATTGCTCTCGAATCAACACCAATCTAAAAAATTGATGTTAACTCCAAAAAATCACACAACGTTCTATAGCATTCCATTCTCTTCAAAAGGGCTCATTCGTTTCCTAAACAATTTATAACATTCTATGGCATCACAGTACACCAAATTCCTCTCCATTCAACAACATTTCACTTCATTCCCCAAAATTCCAGCAATTTCCATTGTTTACATTCCACCAAGGGAGGAACCGTTCAGCTTCCAAATCACTCTGTTGACCTTTATAATGTCACCCTACCGCCGATTCCACTCCATTGAGCTACATTGCCCTCCATTCCACAACATTCCACCACGTACTGTAGTGTTCCATTCTGCAAAGGAAAGCTATATTTGTTTCCAAGCAAATACTGAAATTCGTATTCTGTACCTTCACAAGCCATTCCCTTCCACAAGATTCTACTCCATTCCCAATATTCCAACAAGATCTACTGAGTTTCATTCTGACAAAGTAGGAACCATTCTTATCCAAACCCAGGAACTCTCTGTTGCGTCACACTTCACCACGTTCTACTCATTAGCACAGCATTGCACTCTATTGTGCAACATTACACCACATTCCATTGCATTCCATTGTTTAAAAGAAGGCCCAATAGATAACAAACCATTCATTAGCAGCCTATTGCATCATTGAGATGCCATTCCACAGGAATCCCCAAGATTCTACTCTATTCAAAACTTTGCACTGCATTCTAAAATCACACCACCTTCTATAGCATTCCATTCTGTTCAACAGTGCTCATTCGTTTTCTAAACAATTTGTAACACTCTATGGCATCACAGTACACCACATTCCTCTCCATTCAACAACATTTCACTTCATTCCCCAATATTCCAGCAATTTCATTTGTTTACATTCCACCAAGGGAGGCACCATTCCTCTTCCAAACCACTCTGGAGACCTTTATAATGTCACCCTACCGCCGATTCCACTCCATTGCAACACATTCCCCTCCATTCCACGTCATTCCACCAGGTAGTGTAGTGTTCCATTCTGCTAGGAAAACTCTATTTGTTTCCAAGCAATTACTGAATTTCATATTCTGTACGTTCATAAGCCATTCCCTTACACAAGTTTTTACTCCACTCCCAATATTCCCACAAGATCTACTGAGTTTCATTCTGACAAAGTAGGAACCATTCTTATCCAAACCCAGGAACTCTCTGTTGCGTCACACTACACCACGTTCTACTCAATAGCACAGCATTGCTCTCTATTGTGCCATATTCTACCGCACTCCATTGCATTCCATTATATAAAAGAAGGCCCCACAGCTACCAAACCATTCAGGAGCAGCCAATTGAATCATTTCAGAAGCCATTCCACAAGAATCCGCAAGAATTTACTCTATTCAAATCATTCCACTGCATTCTATGGCATTCCACTGTTACAAAGAAGGCACCAGTCGCTACAAAATCTCACAGGAACCCTCTCCTGCATCACATTATATCCCATTACACTCAATTTCACAACATTCCACCGCGTTCTATTACGTTTGAGTCCATCCAGCAAGGCTGCTTTGATTAGAAATCAGTGCGGATAACTGTACTGCGTCACATTTCAACCGATTTAACTCCATTCCACAACACTCCACCATGTTCTATCGCGCTCCATTCTGGAAAAGAAAGATCCTCTCTTTTCCAAAACTTTCAGGAACCGTCTATGGCGTCACATTACAACTCATTCCACTCCATTCCACGGCTCTCCCCTTCATTTCACTACGTTCCACTATGTTCTTTTGCATCTCATTCCTACAAAGAAGGCTCGAATCACTTCCAATCCATTAAGGACTGTCTACTGCATCAAATAAAATGAAATTCCACTCAATTCTACAAGATTCTAATACATCCCAAAATATTCCACCACGTTCTATTGCATTCCATTCTGTCAAGTAAGGCTCCATTCGTTTGCAAAACAATCAGGAACACTGTACTGCTTCACAATACACAAGATTCCAGTCCATTTCACAATATTGCACTCCATTCCTGAACATATCACCATGTTCTGTTGCATTCCATTCCATCAAAGTGAGCTCCATTTGCTTCTAGACCACTCAGCAACTCTATATTGTGTCACATTGCACGGATTCTACACCATTCTACAAAATTTAACTTAACTACACAAAATTCCACAACATTCTATAGTGTTCGATTCTGTCAAAGAAGGCTCCATTCGTTCCTACGAAAATCTGTAACCCTCTATTGCATCACATTACAACCCATTCCACTCCATTCCACAGCATTTAACTCCATTCTGCAATATTCCAGTACATTCACTGGCTTACATTCCGGCAAAGGACGCACCATTCGTTTCCAAAAGACCGAGGAACTCTCTGTTGAGTCTCATTACACAACGTTCCACCCAATACCACACATTGCACTCCACTGTGCAACATTCCAGCACATTCCATTGCATTCCGTTCTGTAAATGAAGGCTCCATAGCTTCCAATCCGTTCAGGAGCAGCCTATTGCATCTACTCACATGCCATTGCACATGATTCCACAAGATTCTACCCATTCCAAACATTCCATTGCCCTCTATGGCATTCCGTTCTTACAAAGAATTCGCCGTTCTCTACAAGATCTCTCAGGAATACCTATTGCATCACATTACTCCCATTACTCTACATTTCATAATCTTCCTCTCTATTCTGCAACATTCCACCACATTCTATTATGTTCGATACCATCCAGCAAGGCTGCATTCGCTTCCAAATCACTCCAGAAACATTTATTGCATCACATTACAACAGATTCAACGCAATTAAACAACATAGCACCCCATACCACAGTAGTCCACTGTGTCCTATCGCGTTCCATTCTGCAAAAGAAGGCTATACTGTTTTCCGGAAAAATCAGGAAGCGTCCATTGAGTGACATTACACCCCATTACAATCCATTCTACAACTCTCCAATTCATTTTGCAATATTCCACTGTATTCTTTTCTGTTCCAATCCAACAAAGAAGCTTAGGTTCACTTGCAACACATTAAGTGCTGTCTATTGCATCACATCAAATGCCATTCCACTCCGTTCTACAGGAATCTACTCCATTAAACAACATGCCACCACGTTCTATTGCATTCCATTCTGTCAAATAAGTCTCCATTCCTTTCGAAAACAATGAGGAACACTCTTCTGCGTCATATTACAGACTATTCCGGTCCATTTAACAGTTTTCCAATCCATTACTGAACATCTCACCATATTTTGTGGCCTTCAATTCCATCAAAGAGAGCTCCATTTGCTTCGAAACCACTCAGGAACCCTATACTATGTCACATTGCTCTCGAATCAACACCAATCTAAAAAATTGATGTTAACTCCAAAAAATCACACAACGTTCTATAGCATTCCATTCTCTTCAAAAGGGCTCATTCGTTTCCTAAACAATTTATAACATTCTATGGCATCACAGTACACCAAATTCCTCTCCATTCAACAACATTTCACTTCATTCCCCAATATTCCAGCAATTTCATTTGTTTACATTCCACCAAGGGAGGAACCGTTCAGCTTCCAAACCACTCTGTTGACCTTTATAATGTCACCCTACCGCCGATTCCACTCCATTGCAAAACATTGCCCTCCATTCCACAACATTCCACCACGTACTGTAGTGTTCCATTCTGCAAAGGAAAGCTATATTTGTTTCCAAGCAAATACTGAAATTCGTATTCTGTACCTTCACAAGCCATTCCCTTCCACAAGATTCTACTCCATTCCCAATATTCCAACAAGATCTACTGAGTTTCATTCTGACAAAGTAGGAACCATTCTTATCCAAACCCAGGAACTCTCTGTTGCGTCACACTTCACCACGTTCTACTCATTAGCACAGCATTGCACTCTATTGTGCAACATTACACCACATTCCATTGCATTCCATTGTTTAAAAGCAGGCCCAATAGATACCAAACCATTCATTAGCAGCCTATTGCATCATTGAGATGCCATTCCACAGGAATCCCCAAGATTCTACTCTATTCAAAACTTTGCACTGCATTCTAAAATCACACCACCTTCTATAGCATTCCATTCTGTTCAACAGTGCTCATTCGTTTTCTAAACAATTTGTAACACTCTATGGCATCACAGTACACCACATTCCTCTCCATTCAACAACATTTCACTTCATTCCCCAATATTCCAGCAATTTCATTTGTTTACATTCCACCAAGGGAGGCACCATTCCTCTTCCAAACCACTCTGGAGACCTTTATAATGTCACCCTACCGCCGATTCCACTCCATTGCAAAACATTGCCCTCCATTCCACGTCATTCCACCAGGTAGTGTAGTGTTCCATTCTGCTAGGAAAACTCTATTTGTTTCCAAGCAATTACTGAATTTCATATTCTGTACGTTCATAAGCCATTCCCTTACAAAAGTTTTTACTCCACTCCCAATATTCCCACAAGATCTACTGAGTTTCATTCTGACAAAATAGGAACCATTCTTATCCAAACCCAGGAACTCTCTGTTGCGTCACACTACACCACGTTCTACTCAATAGCACAGCATTGCTCTCTATTGTGCCATATTCCACCACACTCCATTGCATTCCATTATATAAAAGAAGGCCCCACAGCTACCAAACCATTCAGGAGCAGCCAATTGAATCATTTCAGAAGCCATTCCACAAGAATCCACAAGAATTTACTCTATTCAAATCATTCCACTGCATTCTATGGCATTCCACTGTTACAAAGAAGGCACCAGTCGCTACAAAATCTCACAGGAACCCTCTACTGCATCACATTATATCCCATTACACTCCATTTCACAACATTCCACCGCGTTCTTTTACGTTTGATTCCTACCAGCAAGGCTGCATTTGATTAAAAATCTCTTCGAATCCCTTTAGTGCTTCACATTTCAACCGATTTAACTCCATTCCACAACACTCCACCGTGTTCTATCGCGCTCCATTCTGGAAAAGAAAGATCCTCTCTTTTCCAAAACTTTCAGGAACCGTCTATGGCGTCACATTACAACTCATTTCACTCCATTCCACAGCTCTCCCCTTCATTTCACTACGTTCCACTATGTTCTTTTGCATCTCATTCCTACAAAGAAGGCTCGAATCACTTCCAATCCATTAAGGACTGTCTACTGCATCAAATAAAATGAAATTCCACTCAATTCTACAAGATTCTAATACATCCCAAAATATTCCACCACGTTCTATTGCATTCCATTCTGTCAAGTAAGGCTCCATTCGTTTGCAAAACAATCAGGAACACTGTACTGCTTCACAATACACAAGATTCCAGTCCATTTCACAATATTGCACTCCATTCCTGAACATATCACCATGTTCTGTAGCATTCCATTCCATCAAAGTGAGCTCCATTTGCTTCTAGACCACTCAGCAACTCTATATTGTGTCACATTGCACGGATTCTACACCATTCTACAAAATTTAACTTAACTACACAAAATTCCACAACATTCTATAGTGTTCGATTCTGTCAAAGAAGGCTCCATTCGTTCCTACGAAAATCTGTAACCCTCTATTGCATCACATTACATCCCATTCCACTCCATTCCACAGCATTTAACTCCATTCTGCAATATTCCAGTACATTCACTGGCTTACATTCCGGCAAAGGACGCACCATTCGTTTCCAAAAGACCGAGGAACTCTCTGTTGAGTCTCATTACACAACGTTCCACCCAATACCACACATTGCACTCCACTGTGCAACATTCCAGCACATTCCATTGCATTCCGTTCTGTAAATGAAGGCTCCATAGCTTCCAATCCGTTCAGGAGCAGCCTATTGCATCTACTCACATGCCATTGCACATGATTCCACAAGATTCTACCCTTTCCAAACATTCCATTGCCCTCTATGGCATTCCGTTCTTACAAAGAATTCGCCGTTCTCTACAAGATCTCTCAGGAATCCCCTATTGCATCACATTACTCCCATTACACTACATTTCATAATCTTCCTCTCTATTCCGCAACATTTTACCACGTTCTATTATGTTCGTTACCATCTAGCACGGCTGCATTCGCTTCCAAATCACTCGAGAAACATTTACTGCATCACATTACAACCGATTCAACACAATTAAACAACATAGCACCCCATACCACAGTAGTCGACTGTGTCCTATCGCGTTCCATTCTGCAAAAGAAGGCTATACTGTTTTTTGGAAAAATCAGGAACCGTCCATTGAGTGACATTACACCCCATTACAATCCATTCTACAACTCTCCAATTCATTTTGCAATATTCCACTGTATTCTTTTCTGTTCCAATCCAACAAAAAAGCTTAGATTCACTTGCAACACATTAAGTGCTGTCTATTGCATCACATCAAATGCCATTCCACTCCGTTCTTCAGGAATCTACTCCATTAAACAACATGCCACCACGGTCTATTGCATTCCATTCTGTCAAATAAGTCTCCATTCCTTTCGAAAACAATGAGGAACACTCTACTGCGTCATATTACAGACTATTCCGGTCCATTTAACAGTTTTCCAATCCATTACTGAACATCTCACCATATTTTGTGGCCTTCAATTCCATCAAAGAGAGCTCCATTTGCTTCGAAACCACTCAGGAACCCTATACTATGTCACATTGCTCTCGAATCAACACCAATCTAAAAAATTGATGTTAACTCCAAAAAATCACACAACGTTCTATAGCATTCCATTCTCTTCAAAAGGGCTCATTCGTTTCCTAAACAATTTATAACATTCTATGGCATCACAGTACACCAAATTCCTCTCCATTCAACAACATTTCACTTCATTCCCCAAAATTCCAGCAATTTCCATTGTTTACATTCCACCAAGGGAGGAACCGTTCAGCTTCCAAATCACTCTGTTGACCTTTATAATGTCACCCTACCGCCGATTCCACTCCATTGAGCTACATTGCCCTCCATTCCACAACATTCCACCACGTACTGTAGTGTTCCATTCTGCAAAGGAAAGCTATATTTGTTTCCAAGCAAATACTGAAATTCGTATTCTGTACCTTCACAAGCCATTCCCTTCCACAAGATTCTACTCCATTCCCAATATTCCAACAAGATCTACTGAGTTTCATTCTGACAAAGTAGGAACCATTCTTATCCAAACCCAGGAACTCTCTGTTGCGTCACACTTCACCACGTTCTACTCATTAGCACAGCATTGCACTCTATTGTGCAACATTACACCACATTCCATTGCATTCCATTGTTTAAAAGAAGGCCCAATAGATAACAAACCATTCATTAGCAGCCTATTGCATCATTGAGATGCCATTCCACAGGAATCCCCAAGATTCTACTCTATTCAAAACTTTGCACTGCATTCTAAAATCACACCACCTTCTATAGCATTCCATTCTGTTCAACAGTGCTCATTCGTTTTCTAAACAATTTGTAACACTCTATGGCATCACAGTACACCACATTCCTCTCCATTCAACAACATTTCACTTCATTCCCCAATATTCCAGCAATTTCATTTGTTTACATTCCACCAAGGGAGGCACCATTCCTCTTCCAAACCACTCTGGAGACCTTTATAATGTCACCCTACCGCCGATTCCACTCCATTGCAACACATTCCCCTCCATTCCACGTCATTCCACCAGGTAGTGTAGTGTTCCATTCTGCTAGGAAAACTCTATTTGTTTCCAAGCAATTACTGAATTTCATATTCTGTACGTTCATAAGCCATTCCCTTACACAAGTTTTTACTCCACTCCCAATATTCCCACAAGATCTACTGAGTTTCAATCTGACAAAGTAGGAACCATTCTTATCCAAACCCAGGAACTCTCTGTTGCGTCACACTACACCACGTTCTACTCAATAGCACAGCATTGCTCTCTATTGTGCCATATTCTACCGCACTCCATTGCATTCCATTATATAAAAGAAGGCCCCACAGCTACCAAACCATTCAGGAGCAGCCAATTGAATCATTTCAGAAGCCATTCCACAAGAATCCGCAAGAATTTACTCTATTCAAATCATTCCACTGCATTCTATGGCATTCCACTGTTACAAAGAA
Organism: Manis pentadactyla; assembly: GCF_030020395.1. NCBI lineage: Eukaryota > Metazoa > Chordata > Mammalia > Pholidota > Manidae > Manis > Manis pentadactyla. Next base: position 108,120 of record NW_026644767.1, read on the forward strand.
GGCACCAGTCGCTACAAAATCTCACAGGAACCCTCTCCTGCATCACATTATATCCCATTACACTCAATTTCACAACATTCCACCGCGTTCTATTACGTTTGAGTCCATCCAGCAAGGCTGCTTTGATTAGAAATCAGTGCGGATAACTGTACTGCGTCACATTTCAACCGATTTAACTCCATTCCACAACACTCCACCATGTTCTATCGCGCTCCATTCTGGAAAAGAAAGATCCTCTCTTTTCCAAAACTTTCAGGAACCGTCTATGGCGTCACATTACAACTCATTCCACTCCATTCCACGGCTCTCCCCTTCATTTCACTACGTTCCACTATGTTCTTTTGCATCTCATTCCTACAAAGAAGGCTCGAATCACTTCCAATCCATTAAGGACTGTCTACTGCATCAAATAAAATGAAATTCCACTCAATTCTACAAGATTCTAATACATCCCAAAATATTCCACCACGTTCTATTGCATTCCATTCTGTCAAGTAAGGCTCCATTCGTTTGCAAAACAATCAGGAACACTGTACTGCTTCACAATACACAAGATTCCAGTCCATTTCACAATATTGCACTCCATTCCTGAACATATCACCATGTTCTGTTGCATTCCATTCCATCAAAGTGAGCTCCATTTGCTTCTAGACCACTCAGCAACTCTATATTGTGTCACATTGCACGGATTCTACACCATTCTACAAAATTTAACTTAACTACACAAAATTCCACAACATTCTATAGTGTTCGATTCTGTCAAAGAAGGCTCCATTCGTTCCTACGAAAATCTGTAACCCTCTATTGCATCACATTACAACCCATTCCACTCCATTCCACAGCATTTAACTCCATTCTGCAATATTCCAGTACATTCACTGGCTTACATTCCGGCAAAGGACGCACCATTCGTTTCCAAAAGACCGAGGAACTCTCTGTTGAGTCTCATTACACAACGTTCCACCCAATACCACACATTGCACTCCACTGTGCAACATTCCAGCACATTCCATTGCATTCCGTTCTGTAAATGAAGGCTCCATAGCTTCCAATCCGTTCAGGAGCAGCCTATTGCATCTACTCACATGCCATTGCACATGATTCCACAAGATTCTACCCATTCCAAACATTCCATTGCCCTCTATGGCATTCCGTTCTTACAAAGAATTCGCCGTTCTCTACAAGATCTCTCAGGAATACCTATTGCATCACATTACTCCCATTACTCTACATTTCATAATCTTCCTCTCTATTCTGCAACATTCCACCACATTCTATTATGTTCGATACCATCCAGCAAGGCTGCATTCGCTTCCAAATCACTCCAGAAACATTTATTGCATCACATTACAACAGATTCAACGCAATTAAACAACATAGCACCCCATACCACAGTAGTCCACTGTGTCCTATCGCGTTCCATTCTGCAAAAGAAGGCTATACTGTTTTCCGGAAAAATCAGGAAGCGTCCATTGAGTGACATTACACCCCATTACAATCCATTCTACAACTCTCCAATTCATTTTGCAATATTCCACTGTATTCTTTTCTGTTCCAATCCAACAAAGAAGCTTAGGTTCACTTGCAACACATTAAGTGCTGTCTATTGCATCACATCAAATGCCATTCCACTCCGTTCTACAGGAATCTACTCCATTAAACAACATGCCACCACGTTCTATTGCATTCCATTCTGTCAAATAAGTCTCCATTCCTTTCGAAAACAATGAGGAACACTCTTCTGCGTCATATTACAGACTATTCCGGTCCATTTAACAGTTTTCCAATCCATTACTGAACATCTCACCATATTTTGTGGCCTTCAATTCCATCAAAGAGAGCTCCATTTGCTTCGAAACCACTCAGGAACCCTATACTATGTCACATTGCTCTCGAATCAACACCAATCTAAAAAATTGATGTTAACTCCAAAAAATCACACAACGTTCTATAGCATTCCATTCTCTTCAAAAGGGCTCATTCGTTTCCTAAACAATTTATAACATTCTATGGCATCACAGTACACCAAATTCCTCTCCATTCAACAACATTTCACTTCATTCCCCAATATTCCAGCAATTTCATTTGTTTACATTCCACCAAGGGAGGAACCGTTCAGCTTCCAAACCACTCTGTTGACCTTTATAATGTCACCCTACCGCCGATTCCACTCCATTGCAAAACATTGCCCTCCATTCCACAACATTCCACCACGTACTGTAGTGTTCCATTCTGCAAAGGAAAGCTATATTTGTTTCCAAGCAAATACTGAAATTCGTATTCTGTACCTTCACAAGCCATTCCCTTCCACAAGATTCTACTCCATTCCCAATATTCCAACAAGATCTACTGAGTTTCATTCTGACAAAGTAGGAACCATTCTTATCCAAACCCAGGAACTCTCTGTTGCGTCACACTTCACCACGTTCTACTCATTAGCACAGCATTGCACTCTATTGTGCAACATTACACCACATTCCATTGCATTCCATTGTTTAAAAGCAGGCCCAATAGATACCAAACCATTCATTAGCAGCCTATTGCATCATTGAGATGCCATTCCACAGGAATCCCCAAGATTCTACTCTATTCAAAACTTTGCACTGCATTCTAAAATCACACCACCTTCTATAGCATTCCATTCTGTTCAACAGTGCTCATTCGTTTTCTAAACAATTTGTAACACTCTATGGCATCACAGTACACCACATTCCTCTCCATTCAACAACATTTCACTTCATTCCCCAATATTCCAGCAATTTCATTTGTTTACATTCCACCAAGGGAGGCACCATTCCTCTTCCAAACCACTCTGGAGACCTTTATAATGTCACCCTACCGCCGATTCCACTCCATTGCAAAACATTGCCCTCCATTCCACGTCATTCCACCAGGTAGTGTAGTGTTCCATTCTGCTAGGAAAACTCTATTTGTTTCCAAGCAATTACTGAATTTCATATTCTGTACGTTCATAAGCCATTCCCTTACAAAAGTTTTTACTCCACTCCCAATATTCCCACAAGATCTACTGAGTTTCATTCTGACAAAATAGGAACCATTCTTATCCAAACCCAGGAACTCTCTGTTGCGTCACACTACACCACGTTCTACTCAATAGCACAGCATTGCTCTCTATTGTGCCATATTCCACCACACTCCATTGCATTCCATTATATAAAAGAAGGCCCCACAGCTACCAAACCATTCAGGAGCAGCCAATTGAATCATTTCAGAAGCCATTCCACAAGAATCCACAAGAATTTACTCTATTCAAATCATTCCACTGCATTCTATGGCATTCCACTGTTACAAAGAAGGCACCAGTCGCTACAAAATCTCACAGGAACCCTCTACTGCATCACATTATATCCCATTACACTCCATTTCACAACATTCCACCGCGTTCTTTTACGTTTGATTCCTACCAGCAAGGCTGCATTTGATTAAAAATCTCTTCGAATCCCTTTAGTGCTTCACATTTCAACCGATTTAACTCCATTCCACAACACTCCACCGTGTTCTATCGCGCTCCATTCTGGAAAAGAAAGATCCTCTCTTTTCCAAAACTTTCAGGAACCGTCTATGGCGTCACATTACAACTCATTTCACTCCATTCCACAGCTCTCCCCTTCATTTCACTACGTTCCACTATGTTCTTTTGCATCTCATTCCTACAAAGAAGGCTCGAATCACTTCCAATCCATTAAGGACTGTCTACTGCATCAAATAAAATGAAATTCCACTCAATTCTACAAGATTCTAATACATCCCAAAATATTCCACCACGTTCTATTGCATTCCATTCTGTCAAGTAAGGCTCCATTCGTTTGCAAAACAATCAGGAACACTGTACTGCTTCACAATACACAAGATTCCAGTCCATTTCACAATATTGCACTCCATTCCTGAACATATCACCATGTTCTGTAGCATTCCATTCCATCAAAGTGAGCTCCATTTGCTTCTAGACCACTCAGCAACTCTATATTGTGTCACATTGCACGGATTCTACACCATTCTACAAAATTTAACTTAACTACACAAAATTCCACAACATTCTATAGTGTTCGATTCTGTCAAAGAAGGCTCCATTCGTTCCTACGAAAATCTGTAACCCTCTATTGCATCACATTACATCCCATTCCACTCCATTCCACAGCATTTAACTCCATTCTGCAATATTCCAGTACATTCACTGGCTTACATTCCGGCAAAGGACGCACCATTCGTTTCCAAAAGACCGAGGAACTCTCTGTTGAGTCTCATTACACAACGTTCCACCCAATACCACACATTGCACTCCACTGTGCAACATTCCAGCACATTCCATTGCATTCCGTTCTGTAAATGAAGGCTCCATAGCTTCCAATCCGTTCAGGAGCAGCCTATTGCATCTACTCACATGCCATTGCACATGATTCCACAAGATTCTACCCTTTCCAAACATTCCATTGCCCTCTATGGCATTCCGTTCTTACAAAGAATTCGCCGTTCTCTACAAGATCTCTCAGGAATCCCCTATTGCATCACATTACTCCCATTACACTACATTTCATAATCTTCCTCTCTATTCCGCAACATTTTACCACGTTCTATTATGTTCGTTACCATCTAGCACGGCTGCATTCGCTTCCAAATCACTCGAGAAACATTTACTGCATCACATTACAACCGATTCAACACAATTAAACAACATAGCACCCCATACCACAGTAGTCGACTGTGTCCTATCGCGTTCCATTCTGCAAAAGAAGGCTATACTGTTTTTTGGAAAAATCAGGAACCGTCCATTGAGTGACATTACACCCCATTACAATCCATTCTACAACTCTCCAATTCATTTTGCAATATTCCACTGTATTCTTTTCTGTTCCAATCCAACAAAAAAGCTTAGATTCACTTGCAACACATTAAGTGCTGTCTATTGCATCACATCAAATGCCATTCCACTCCGTTCTTCAGGAATCTACTCCATTAAACAACATGCCACCACGGTCTATTGCATTCCATTCTGTCAAATAAGTCTCCATTCCTTTCGAAAACAATGAGGAACACTCTACTGCGTCATATTACAGACTATTCCGGTCCATTTAACAGTTTTCCAATCCATTACTGAACATCTCACCATATTTTGTGGCCTTCAATTCCATCAAAGAGAGCTCCATTTGCTTCGAAACCACTCAGGAACCCTATACTATGTCACATTGCTCTCGAATCAACACCAATCTAAAAAATTGATGTTAACTCCAAAAAATCACACAACGTTCTATAGCATTCCATTCTCTTCAAAAGGGCTCATTCGTTTCCTAAACAATTTATAACATTCTATGGCATCACAGTACACCAAATTCCTCTCCATTCAACAACATTTCACTTCATTCCCCAAAATTCCAGCAATTTCCATTGTTTACATTCCACCAAGGGAGGAACCGTTCAGCTTCCAAATCACTCTGTTGACCTTTATAATGTCACCCTACCGCCGATTCCACTCCATTGAGCTACATTGCCCTCCATTCCACAACATTCCACCACGTACTGTAGTGTTCCATTCTGCAAAGGAAAGCTATATTTGTTTCCAAGCAAATACTGAAATTCGTATTCTGTACCTTCACAAGCCATTCCCTTCCACAAGATTCTACTCCATTCCCAATATTCCAACAAGATCTACTGAGTTTCATTCTGACAAAGTAGGAACCATTCTTATCCAAACCCAGGAACTCTCTGTTGCGTCACACTTCACCACGTTCTACTCATTAGCACAGCATTGCACTCTATTGTGCAACATTACACCACATTCCATTGCATTCCATTGTTTAAAAGAAGGCCCAATAGATAACAAACCATTCATTAGCAGCCTATTGCATCATTGAGATGCCATTCCACAGGAATCCCCAAGATTCTACTCTATTCAAAACTTTGCACTGCATTCTAAAATCACACCACCTTCTATAGCATTCCATTCTGTTCAACAGTGCTCATTCGTTTTCTAAACAATTTGTAACACTCTATGGCATCACAGTACACCACATTCCTCTCCATTCAACAACATTTCACTTCATTCCCCAATATTCCAGCAATTTCATTTGTTTACATTCCACCAAGGGAGGCACCATTCCTCTTCCAAACCACTCTGGAGACCTTTATAATGTCACCCTACCGCCGATTCCACTCCATTGCAACACATTCCCCTCCATTCCACGTCATTCCACCAGGTAGTGTAGTGTTCCATTCTGCTAGGAAAACTCTATTTGTTTCCAAGCAATTACTGAATTTCATATTCTGTACGTTCATAAGCCATTCCCTTACACAAGTTTTTACTCCACTCCCAATATTCCCACAAGATCTACTGAGTTTCAATCTGACAAAGTAGGAACCATTCTTATCCAAACCCAGGAACTCTCTGTTGCGTCACACTACACCACGTTCTACTCAATAGCACAGCATTGCTCTCTATTGTGCCATATTCTACCGCACTCCATTGCATTCCATTATATAAAAGAAGGCCCCACAGCTACCAAACCATTCAGGAGCAGCCAATTGAATCATTTCAGAAGCCATTCCACAAGAATCCGCAAGAATTTACTCTATTCAAATCATTCCACTGCATTCTATGGCATTCCACTGTTACAAAGAAGGCACCAGTCGCTACAAAATCTCACAGGAACCCTCTCCTGCATCACATTATATCCCATTACACTCAATTTCACAACATTCCACCGCGTTCTATTACGTTTGAGTCCATCCAGCAAGGCTGCTTTGATTAGAAATCAGTGCGGATAACTGTACTGCGTCACATTTCAACCGATTTAACTCCATTCCACAACACTCCACCATGTTCTATCGCGCTCCATTCTGGAAAAGAAAGATCCTCTCTTTTCCAAAACTTTCAGGAACCGTCTATGGCGTCACATTACAACTCATTCCACTCCATTCCACGGCTCTCCCCTTCATTTCACTACGTTCCACTATGTTCTTTTGCATCTCATTCCTACAAAGAAGGCTCGAATCACTTCCAATCCATTAAGGACTGTCTACTGCATCAAATAAAATGAAATTCCACTCAATTCTACAAGATTCTAATACATCCCAAAATATTCCACCACGTTCTATTGCATTCCATTCTGTCAAGTAAGGCTCCATTCGTTTGCAAAACAATCAGGAACACTGTACTGCTTCACAATACACAAGATTCCAGTCCATTTCACAATATTGCACTCCATTCCTGAACATATCACCATGTTCTGTTGCATTCCATTCCATCAAAGTGAGCTCCATTTGCTTCTAGACCACTCAGCAACTCTATATTGTGTCACATTGCACGGATTCTACACCATTCTACAAAATTTAACTTAACTACACAAAATTCCACAACATTCTATAGTGTTCGATTCTGTCAAAGAAGGCTCCATTCGTTCCTACGAAAATCTGTAACCCTCTATTGCATCACATTACAACCCATTCCACTCCATTCCACAGCATTTAACTCCATTCTGCAATATTCCAGTACATTCACTGGCTTACATTCCGGCAAAGGACGCACCATTCGTTTCCAAAAGACCGAGGAACTCTCTGTTGAGTCTCATTACACAACGTTCCACCCAATACCACACATTGCACTCCACTGTGCAACATTCCAGCACATTCCATTGCATTCCGTTCTGTAAATGAAGGCTCCATAGCTTCCAATCCGTTCAGGAGCAGCCTATTGCATCTACTCACATGCCATTGCACATGATTCCACAAGATTCTACCCATTCCAAACATTCCATTGCCCTCTATGGCATTCCGTTCTTACAAAGAATTCGCCGTTCTCTACAAGATCTCTCAGGAATACCTATTGCATCACATTACTCCATTACTCTACATTTCATAATCTTCCTCTCTATTCTGCAACATTCCACCACATTCTATTATGTTCGATACCATCCAGCAAGGCTGCATTCGCTTCCAAATCACTCCAGAAACATTTATTGCATCACATTACAACAGATTCAACGCAATT